>NC_083460.1:12161453-12465203 GCF_030014155.1 Tachysurus vachellii
CAGTGCTACAGGTTGATGCTGATGTGCCTTTGGATCTGTGTGTGGAGCTGCTCTCCTCTCTCATCCCAGTGGGAGCTATGGCTTCCGATCTCGATAAACTAATACGTGATTTGCCTGTCCTCCTTGAGAACCCGGAAACCAGCGATCGAAGGTAAGTTTGTTTAAACCATTGACTGTGCTTCTAAATTGATTGGCATGGCAAATCTGTGTTTGAGAACCAGAGAATGGTCACATTATCCGTGTTTCATACAAACATTTATTTGGAGCAGCAGGTGAAACACCAAACAATATTCAGCACAAAATTTGCCTTAAATTTACATTCAATCCATTTGACTGGGCTGAAACTGAGGATATACTTAAAATTAAATTGCCTTGGTAGACCGTTAAATGTTTTACACCTCATTTTAAAAAAGAGAATGTGTGTGTGTGTGTGTGTGTGGATATCTAACCAGATGTATAACATTATATATGTATAACCAGATGTAATTTTTTGATAAATTATTAATATTTTTAATTATTCGTTGATTTATTTTATTTGAGTTCTAAAAAAAAGGTTAAAATTATTTAGCTTTTGTTCTTTCCAGATTCAGACAGATATGAAAGCTATATCGTCACTGTCAGGGGAATCCGCGTATCTCCAAAACCATTATTTTTCAGGAAATTAAAAAAAACGGCGTATTTTTTTGAGTTATTAAACATTGTATCATTAAAGTTATTATACCTTATATTGCTATCATATACCATTGTGTACCAACATTAACACAACATTTTCCCAAAGTCACATTTTATCGGAGATACAAGCTTTATGACTTGGGAGCAGGGAGATACGAGATTATGCTGTCATTGATAAGAACGGTACGGACACAGAGGTCGCTGCTGCCAGCAGTGTTCAATAAAGTCTGCGGTCACGTTGAGCCTTTTGACAAGAGACAAGACTTCAATAGTTAACCAAAGCTAAAGACTGTAGTTACATACATCTTCCTAAACTCTATTTTAAAGGTTTAATAGCTATAAGTGATGCAATACAAAACACGATAAACTGATTAGGCTGTCTAATAGGTGGAAATTAGTCTAATCTGCTCGCAAACCTACCTTCGTGGCTCACGGGTTTCTTTCTGCACAGAAGCATTACAACTATTGATTTTTAACAAAACAGGCCTCCTCAAATGTATCTAACCTAACTATTTTCACTTGTTATTGTCCACAAAGCAGTGTTTTACATGCACAGTGCCAAGAGAGGCATTGTCTATAAGTAGGCTGACTTAAAGTCAGTAAAATAATAATAAAAACAATAATTTAATAGTAGTATCCAAAACATTCAATTTAATTCAAATATTATATTATAAAAAACATTTTAAAACGTCACTGAACATGTATAATAAGCAGTAATAAACGGTAATAAATAGATATTTAAAATACATCAATAACACAGATAAACATAGATAAAATCATAGTTAAAGGAATAGTTAAAAAAAAAATTAAATTAATAAATGTCAAATTATCGTTTCACTACGTTATACGACATGTTTACGTATAATAACGAGGCAAAAAGCCAGCCAGCTTGCTTAAAGTGATGAGCATGACGGTTGAACATAACGGTTTGCCTTGACATTGTAAGATACAATCCTATCTTATCTGCAATGCACAGGGTTTAGTCCGCGTTGCAGTGGATTGTCTTGCGCTAAATTCCTGTCCTCAGACGAGCACCAGAACTAGCGGGGGTCAAGATTTTTTTTTTCTTTGAGCCCCACGAAAATCACTTTAGATATCACTTTAAGACGTGTTGATTCGTTGCGACTCTTAATCTTGAGGAGAAATATGCCGTGAAGCTCTCCCGCGGAGTGAAGAAGAGGTGGAGTTACGAGGTTTCTCAGACAGTTGAAGTGTCCAATGGAGTTAAGAGATTTGCGCTCAAGCTATTTTCAAGGCTTTAGATTGGTTAATAACTTGTAAAAATAACAGACCCACGTGGGGACTGACCAATAGCATCGATATGTGAAAAAATATGAAATTGACAAAATTTGGACATACGAGGTTTCCGCCCGACAGCGACGATATTTTATATTAGTGTATTCTACAGTCTGGATACAGTTATTGGGTTTGTCTTTGAGGGAACCATTTCCAGTTAAATAAATTACTATTTTATCCTTTTAACTTTTAAGAGAAGTTATAATGACTTAATGCTTAATTAGCATAGTCAGGACAGGTTGATATTGTACATTTTCATGCAATTTTTTTGTGATGTACAATATAATTGCATATATCTGTATTGTGCAGTTATTTTGCCAATTATCTAGGTTTCATGTGTAGCGATTGCCTTCGTTTCAGGTGGCAGTTGGCAGACATAATCGCTGAGAAGTTGGCCTGTACACCAAAGCATTTGAAATGGAGGAACTCTTTGCTCACTTCTGCCCTCCGCTGGTTGTCAGCAACTTATAAACAGAATAAGTTGTCACTTGTTAAAACCGAGGAGACCATGTTGCAAAGATTGAAGACACTGCAGGTTTGTATAGAACATGCTTATGTTTCCTCCGGGTACTCCGGTTTCCTCCTCCGGTCCAAAGACATGCATGGTAGGTTGATTGGCATCTCTGGAAAATTGTCTGTAGTGTGTGATTGCCTGAGTGAATGAGTGTGTGTGTGCCCTGCTATGGGTTGGCACTCCGTCCAGGGTGTATCCTGCCTTGATGCCCGATGACGCCGAGGTAGTTCGGATAAGCGGTAGAAGATGAATGAATGAATGAATGCTTATGTTTCATGTACTGGACACAGCTAGCAAATGCTGAATACCCAGTTCCTTTTACAAAGTTACCAATGTACAACAATCCAGAACAATCATCATCTTGTTCGTGTCAAAACCCCTTTTCTAAGTTCAACTCTATATATCTAACTTTGTGTAAGATTTATTTTTTATAATATCAGAAATGGTTCATCTGGACTCTGTGTTTTATTTATTTTTTTTTTATTTTATTTATTGTTATTTTGAGCATCATGCAAATTTAGTATGTATGTTTTTTTGCATACTTTCAGATCTCTCCAGAGAAGGTTTCAGATTTGGACTGGAACGACTTTGTTAAGTCAGGTTTAAAGTGTGTGAATTTCTGCAGCTATTACCAATAATATTACCAAACTGCTGACATGGGATATTCACTTTAATAACACTTTCCCCTTTTCTTTTTAAATACTTACAGACATCGATACAAAGACAACATGTTTCTGTGCACCCTGAACTCTTTGTTGGAGTCGATGTATGGAACTGTGCCAACTCCTAAAGGGTTGTTGCCCATAGAAACCCTACACCTGATGGTCACTAGTCACTCTCTCTTTTTGCCCACAATGATTGTCACTGAGGATGAGACACACAGTAGTCTTGACTCCAAAGGTAAGAAATGCTAAAGGTTGCTCAAAGCACTGAATCAATGTGATTTTTGTATATTATCATATAATATTTTATGGTCTCACAATTTCTTCTTCAGAGGCACTGGTCACGCTCCTGCTCACCTTGGTGAAAAAATGTCCTGAGGTCTGCAAAAGCAATCATTTTCATGTCCTGCTTGGTTCCTATGGTGCTACATTGAGCTCCACAGGTAAAAGTTTTGAGTGTATGTGTTTTGTATTACTGATGGTGGGTCTAGTTTGTGCAAAATAATAAAACAAATTGTATATCAGGAAACTCCTGCTCTCAGTTGCTTATAAAACAGCTTCTATAAACATTTTACCTGACCATGTGGCCCTGTGACAAACTGTTGCTCCAAAGCTGAAAGCACACAATTATCTAGAATGTCTTTTGTATATTGTAGCATTGTACAATGCAGACCTGTTTCCATCATGAAAATGGCTTTGTGCACAAGGTTGATGTAGAAAAAATCCCCACAACCACAATCCAAAAGATAATGAAAAGTCTTTCCAGAAGAGTGAAAGCTGTTAAAACAATTTGTGTGTGTGCATATATGTATGTACAGTATGCATGTATATATGTTTGTACACCTGCATATGCATATTTTGGAGAAAATTATATAAAAGGCCATGGTTTGCTATTTGCTCACACAGATTTTCACACAGAGAGTGCAGTATAAAGTTTATGTTGCCATTAACCCTTGATTCTGAATCTAGGTTAACAGTTTGCTAAGACTTATTTATTTCTCCTTTATGTTTACAGATCAGAAAATGTTGCTGCTGCTTAAAGAATATGAAAAGAACAACATGAGTTTGATGGAGTTTCAGTAAGTTCACTATACTATTACTGGGTAGAGTCGTACATTGCTCTTAAAGCAGCCGCAGTTAGTCCACAAGATGTAAGAAACATTCCTTTGGGATTCTGGTTCATGTTGACATGAGTGCATCTTGAGATTCTTGCAAATTTTTCAAATCGTTATGCTGCGAATCTCTTGTTCTACTAAATTTGAAAGGAGTTCTGTTGGATTCAGTTTTGTTTGATTCAAACTAATTGAATACTGAAGAACACTGAACTTGGTGATCTTCATGAGCACTTTTGATTTGTGACATTGTGTATTATCATGCTGGAAGTAACCATTAGTAAATAGGAAAATTGTGGTCATGAAGGGATGCACATGGTCAGCAAAAATGCACAAATATCCCGTGGCTTCCAAGGGATTTATTGGTATTAACGGACTCAGAGTAGGTCATGAAAACATTCCTGTGACATTATACTACCTTTAGAGTCAGAATTTGGCATGAACAGCATGAATCCGAGTGCTGTAGTAAAAATTGAGATTAATCATTCCAGGCTACATTTTTCCAGGCTTCAGCTTTGTTTTTTTTGTTTTTTTGCTGACAAACAGAACCCACTGTGGTCTTCTGCTCACCCCAGAATGGTTATCTGAGTTACTGTGACCAGTCTGTCCATTCTCTGTTGCTTTCATCTGTGGAACTGCAGTTCACTGGATATTTTTTTTGTTTTCTGTATTGTATATGATCAGGTACTTGCTATGGGGTCATGCAGCGGTGGAGTACCACAAAGCAAAAAAAAGCCTGGGTCCATCGCTATGGCAACAGCTCAGCTCTGAGCCGATTTTAGACCAACTGGTTGAAGACAGGATGTTAAATACTGTTGCACACTTTCCAATAAACCGGTGCCTTACACCACAGGTACCACACTGTCCAACACCAGTACATTATCCATTATTTTGCTTTTAATAAATATATATAAATAAAATTAATAACCAAGTCATAGTTACGCATATATTTAAACAGATTTAAATGTTAACAAAATTAAATATTTTATTACTCGGTTTTCTAAAATTCAAAATTTCCGTTGCGGCTAATGGTTTTGGATCTCTTCTTGTGTTAAAAATAATCAAATCTAATAGAACGTGTGATAACTCCATTTAAGTTTTTTAGCTAAAGGTTATTTAGAAACATTGTCCAAAACAGCTCCAAGTTGATGAAACATGTTTGCTATGCATTATTTAATGTAATATTGTATTTCAAAGACTGAAGAATTCATCATTGATGAAATAATGTTGAGAAATTGGATTATTATTAGTCGTGTTAATCTTTGTTTAACTTCATAAGGAGAATGAAGAGTTGAGTTCCCCCGAAAAGAAAGAAGGCTTTCGAGAGGAGATGTGCCTTTATGATCCTTCTTTCCTTATACCTTTGTTCAGCTACATTGTCCGCCCAGGTAAACATCACCTGAAATTCACCATACAGTATAATGTCTTAGGCCACTTTAAAAGTATTTGAATTTGAAAAATCCCTTAATCATCTGTAGCTGAGAGCCATGGGAACAACATTGACATGTTTAATATGCCTAGTGATCGCACGCATACTCTGTTAGCATGTCATTACCAATTTTGACGCATGTTTCTCAGTAGGGGGACATTATAACATACAAATATGTTTGTTTCTAAATGCTTGTCTGATTGAGGTGATTGATTTATTTATTTATGTTTTTTTAGCTTGGTTCATAATTTAACATGGTTATAGCAACTGACAGGGTTAGTGTTTGATGGACAATTCATTGAAACTTTGTTTTAACTACACTCTAGTGTTCTACGTAACCTCAGAAGAGTTGCGTATTAGGTTGTGCTATTCATGTTTTTCAATTAAAAGACAAGACTGTCTTATTTATTTGATATCTTCTTGTTTGTCGAATAAAAAAAGCTATGTTTATCTATGCTATGTTTATAATTATTTCATAGTTCAATTTAAGTTAATGCTTAATTTAAGTCTTCACCAGAATACCTAATTTTGAACTACACTTTGTTGAGTTTCCTAAGATGTCACCTTACATTACAGAGGCTGTAGTGGATTGTCGGAAGTTTGTATGCAGTCATTCTCTGGGCCTTACTGTAGTGGCCCTAAGCAGCTATGATCACAAAATGAGGGCTGCAGCCTACCATGTCCTTGGTTCTTTTTACCAGCATTTGGAATCTGTTCATTTCAAAGAGAAAACACAGGTATTCGGTTTAGCCCAACTCCATTTGTGTTATTGTACCATAATTTTACATCAAAATTGTAAGCACGTTGTTGTCTCCTGTCCACAGCTGTTATATTTGTTGGATACACTCAGGAATGCAATTCAAAAGCAGAATCTCCGAGTCTCTTTCGTGCACGCTACCTACATTGCAAAGGTGGCTCAGCAGATTCTGAAACCTGGTATGTGTTTTTTATTATTATTTTACATACTGGTATTGTTATTTTTATATATATATATTTTATTTATTTGTTTACCCTTACTGCTTACTCTCTGCTTACTTATAGAGGAGCACATGTACCTGGTGATCAGTAAGTTTCTTTTGGGAACCCAGTATGTCGATCTCAAAAGGATTCCAGATTTCTTCAGACTTTTTTATAGCTTTGAGCTAGAGGTAATGTACTATCTCTTTAATTTTATTCTTTTTTTTCTTCTGCTGCATTACTGGCGTTTGTTACTGATGTTTTATTGCTTTCCTCAGCATAAACTGGAGAGGGGATGGCTGTTAAAAGTGTTGGAAGAAGGTATGAGAGACAGGCTTTGCTATGAGCTATGTGAACAACAGAGCATCTTCCAGGCACTCCTTGGTTTTTGTAGCAGCCCACTCTGTGACCATCCTGTTCAGGTACACCTCAACTACCGCACTGGCTTTAATTGGTGCACCCTGTGTGTGTGTGTGTGTGTGTGTATATATTGTGTGTGTATTGTGTATGTGTGTGTATGGGACACCCCATTTAAATATTCAGTTTTTTATTAAGAAATGTAAATTTCTGATCTTATTTTAATTTATACCTATAAATAAAAGTGATGTAATTGAATGTAAACAACAAAAAAAATCACAGAGAGATCAACAAATTGAGTATTTCAACTGAGGAAAAAGGACACCCTATGCCCTAATAGATTATTCCAGCCAAAGGGGAAGTACTACCTGAGACGTTTCTTGTAGCCATCTACCAGTTTCTGAGTGACTGGAAGAAAGTTTTCCCCACTCTTCAATGCAGAATTCTTTCAGCTGTGTTTCTTACATGCAAAGTCTGTTTCAAATCAACACACAGGATCTCAATAGGATTTAGGGCTTTGACTTGGATTTTATAGAATTTTGCATTTTCTACTTTTCAGCGAGTCTTTGGTGGATTTACTGTTATGTTTTTGTTATGTTGCAAGGTTCTGCTTCAGCTTCAGTTTTTTTGACAGATGGTCTCACATGTTCCTCAAGCACCTTCTGATACAATGTAGAATTCATAGTCAATTCTATGATGATGACCTGGCCAGGTCCTGCTGCAGCAAAGCTCAAACCATAACACTTCCACCTCCATGTTTCACAGTTGGGATGAAGTTCTTTTGTTGAAATGCTGTATTTGGTTTACACCAAACATCCCTGTTATGGTCTCCAAATAATTCAGTTTTAGACTCATCTGTCCAAATCACATTATTTATTCCAGAAATCTTGGCCTTTGTGTTATTTGGCAAACTTCATTGTTGCCCTCATGTTTTTTTTTTTTTTTACAAAGGTTTTCTCCTTTCACACCTCTCATGATAATTAAAGTTGTTCAGTCTCTTTCTGATTGTAGATTCCTGCACTTTGACATCAAATGTAGCAAGAGCTTGGTAGGTCCTGTGATGATATTTTAGGGTTTTTGGAGACTTCTTTAAGCATCTTGCAGTCTGCTCCTAGGGTGAATTTGCTTGGACAGCCTGACCTTGCCATGCTGGAAGTTATTTTAAATGTTCTCCACTTCTAAATCATTTTCCGGACTGATTCAAAAATTGTTTGAGATCTTTTTATATCCCTTACCAGACTCATAAGCATCAACAATCTTCTTTCTGAAGGCCTCAGAGAGCTCTTTGGATCTCACCATGGTGATACCTAAGAGCAAACCAAACAAAATATCTGAGGTTTAAACAAGACAAGCCTTCTTCAGAATGTTCTGTAACAATGTTCTATTAATTTGCACCTGATGTGATACACCTGTAGGTCATTTTACCCATTTAAAGTACAAATAAATGTGGGGTGTCCTTAATTTTTTAAAATTACATTTTACAGATCATTTAAAAATGGTTTTATTTGTTTAGTTGTATTTCTTGAATCTTCCAATATTGTTAAAATAAAGATAAAATGGGCATATGGGCACTATTCAAAAAACAAACACAGGCTTTCATAGGGTGTCCTAATTTTTACATGTGACTATGTATATACATATACATTTATTTAAAAAGAAAAAACTGAAATATTACATGTATAAGTATTCAGAGCCTTTACTTAGTTAAAGCAGCTTTGGCAGCAGTTACAGCCTCGAGTCTTTTTGGGAATGACACAACAAGCTTTGCACTCCTGGACTGGGGGATTTTCTGCTATTCTTCTTTGCAAATCCTCTCAAGCTCGGTCAGCTGTGATGGGGACCTTCAGTGGACCACCATTTTCAGGTCTCTCCAGAGATGTTCAGTAGGGTTCACTCATGGCTCTGGCTGGGCCACTCTAGGACATTCACAGAATTGTCCCTAAACCACTCCTGTGTTGTCTTGCTTGTGTGCTTAGGGTAATTGTCACGTTGGAAGGTGAAACCTCGGCTCAGTTTGAGGTCCTGAGTGCCGTGGAACAGGTTTTATACTTTGTTTCAGTCAGTGTTTCCTAAATCCTGACCAGTCTCCCAGTCCCTGCTGCCACCAACATGCTTCACTGTTGAGATGGTATTGGGAAGCGGTGCCTGGTTTCCTCCAGACATAACGTTTACAATTGAAGCCAAACAGTTCAATCTAGGTTTCGTTAAATCAGAGAAACCTGTTCCTCACAATCTGAGAGTCATTCATGTGCTTTTATTTGCAAACTCCAAGCAGTCTTTCATGTGTTTTGCACCGGGAAGAGACGTCCATCTAGTCTTTCTGCCCTAAAGCCCATGTACCGTGAATATATATCTATATATAGGTCTCTATAACTCTGTCTGTATTTGTTGCAGATTCAGATTGTGAATGTACTCTTGGAGACTGCTCATCTCCCCAAAGCATCCTCTGACTTTAGCAAGGTTCATGGAATACTAACATGGATATTACAGTTCACAGAAAGAAGGTGAGCATCTCTTCTATATATTTTAGGTCTTTTTTTTCTTCAGTTTCAGCTCATGTTCTCATCCACTGACTGAAATTCTATTAAAAAATATAACAATAAGTGTCTCATGATACTTTATTTCTGGCAGGAATGTTGACAAAAGGATGCTGACCGTTGTAATAAGACTGCTCCATACTCTTTGGTTCTCTAACCTTGGCAAGAACAACAGTAAGATGCAGTGGAGCAGTAAAGCAGACATGCAGCTAAATAATTTAGGCGAATGTCTCCCCGTTTCACTTCTCAGTGACTTCCTGTGTGCTCTGCTCTCAGTCATTAGATACCTCAGGTAACTATACTCCAAATCTCAATCAAAGGTTGGCAACTTCAAAAGAACATAAACAGAACACCACACCTCTGTAGAAAGAGTGAATTATTTGTTAGAAACATTTGTAGCTATGCATAAGGCCACCCCCAACAAGACAAGTCAAGTCAAGTCAAGTCAAGTCAAGAAGCTTTTACTGTATTGTCATTTCAACCATATATAGCTGTTGCAGTACATAGTGAAATGAGACAACGTTTCTCCAGGATCAAGGTGCTACATAAAACAAAGACAGGGCTAAAGACTTGTAAGTATTCTTAGCCACATAAAGTGCAACTGTGCAACCTGGTGCAAACAGTGCAGGACAAGACAAACAAGACAGTGCAGGACAAAAGACAGTGCAGGACAAAAGACAGTGCAGGACAAAAGACAGTGCAGACACAAAGTTACAAGACAATACAAAAAGTACAAAAAATGCAATACACAAGAGACAATAAACAGTAAACAGTAACAGAAACAGCGCCGACCGACCAGTGTATATACTGTATGTGAATACTGAATGTTCAAACAATTATTTCGTGCAGTAACATTAAACGTATTAAACAAATATACTTCCAAAAGAAATCTTTGCTGCTTTCTCATGAGGAATTGCCCATTCAGCCACAAGAGCATTATGGAGGTCTCAGACGGTTTGAGGTCAGGGCTTTTTTAATGGGAACCTTAGTAATACATGTTCTGACCTTGCGCTGTCATTCTGGCCCATGCCCCAGACTGAGCCCCTTGGCACTATGTATTCAGGTGCTTTGCTGCAAATTGCAAGATATGCAGATGTTTAATGGCAGTTTCACTTTGTCCCTTGGTGTTATGATAAGGAATCCAGATTTGAGGTCTTTTCTAATTTAAACACAGTGACTCCTGACACCACACAAGCAGTATAATACATGTTCTACTTTTGACAAATTTTGATTTTTTCTTTCTTTTTTTTTTTAATTGTGAAAACAAGCATCAAGAGTTTGTACTTGTAAAATTTATCAGAATTTCTTGTCATTCTGTACAACTGAGAGCTATTGTTTGTTTTAAACAGAGCTGGAGTGGAACAGTCTGACATGGAAAGTTTTCTGCAGATGTTGGATTCAGTGTTGAAGCATCAAGGCACTGCACTGAATGGTAACAGAGATACAAACTTGCTGCATCCACAGACACTGTCCTGCTCAGCTGTACTCACCCTGCTTCACTGCTGGGGAACACTGGTCTCTGATACCAAACTACTCTGTTGCCTTCAAGATCTTTTTAAGATGTACAGTATTAAAGTACGGCATGGTAAGTGGTAACTGTACCATCATACCATTTTTTTTTTTTTATAGGGTTTCTAAATGACCTAAAGACAAAATTTGGGTCACTGGAAAACATTTTTCTGTTTGTTTTAGCCTTTGTGAGGGAAAACAAGTTCTTACACTTCTTATGCACATACAGTAATGTGAAAACATTAGAACACACCATGAAAGCCTGTGTTTAAAGCCTTAAACATATGGCCATTTTATCCTCATTTTACCAATATTGGAAGATTTGAGTAAATATTTGAGATTTAATGATCCTTAAAATATAGTAAAGAAAATCCAATTTTCTGTGGGGAAAAAGTAAGGACACCCCACATATATTTTTACTTAAAATAATGTACTTGTTCTGCATGCATTTTGGTCTGTGTCTGACGCAATGTTGTCTCAGCATCATATTATGACACCCACTTTTGCCATTTCACTGGTCTGCTATTCATTAAGGCTTTACACCATCTGTATCTGCCCACTATAAGAATAATAAATAATTGTAGTAGTAGTTGTTTTTAGTATTATTAATGCCATTGTTATCTGTACACTTATGTTTTGGGATGTAACCTGCTTAAGTAATATTCTATAATGTAATATTCTTTGGCTTATATGTAACTAAAATGAAATATTTTCTTAGGAACATGGCAGGAGGAAGTGCAAGAAGCAGTCCATAGCAAAGATAGACATACAGAGAAATCTGTGCAGTCGTTGTTGAAATGCAAAGCTCTTCTCCTGAGTGTTCTCACACACTGGGAGCCATGGGCAATCCTATGCAATGAATCTGAACAAAATCTTAATCCAGCAACTGCATCGGCACCCAACAGCTCCTGCGTCCATTCTGATAATGTCCCCAGTCTCATGACTGCAACTGCGCACACACTTCTCAGCTGGACCATCAGGACTTTATCTGAGATGCCTTTTGATGAATCTCTCACTTTTGCATTCTTGAAATGGTTGGAAAAAGTTCTAGTGCCCCATGAAATCATTGCAAAGTCTTTGATGAATGATGAGTCTATGAGAGTTGGCCTCTTAAGACTGTACCAGCAGACATGCGAGTTCAAAGTCGAGGAAAAAGGGACTTTAAAACTGGACACACTTCATCTTTTCACCACAATTATGGTGCAGTTGTTAGAGGTTGGAAAAAAACTTCACACAAATGTGGTACAAGCATGCCTGCATTCAACTACTGATCTAGTCAAAAGAGGTAACTTTCACTCATGAACAGTTTTATGCACTTTTGAAAAAAGTTGTAAAATTAGTTTGCTTTCCAAAATAGAAATATTAACAGTTTTATGAAGCGACTTGATTAATAGGATGTAAACAGTAGGAAAAATGAATCCAGTCAATATTTGGTCTGACCACTTTCTTTTTAAAATTGTCAATTCTCTAGGATACTTGCACAAATTCAGTGGTTTTAGTAGGCATATAGTCCCCTGCATGATTAAACAATATACCAAACAGGTGCTAAGGATCAACAATAAAATATGTTAATTGAAACCTAATCAGGGGCACGGTGGCTAAGTGGTTAGCACGTTCGCCTCACACCTCCAGGGTTGGGGGTTTGATTCCCGCCTCCGCCTTGTGTGTGTGGAGTTTGCATGGTCTCCCCGTGCCTCAGGGGTTTCCTCCGGGTACTCCGGTTTCCTCCCTGCTCCAAAGACATGTCTGGTAGGTTGATTGGCATCTCTGGAAAATTGTCCGTAGTGTGTGATTGCCTGAGTGAATGAGAGTGTGTGTGTGCCCTGCAATGGGTTGGCACTCCGTCCAGGGTGTATCCTGCCTTGATGCCCGATGACGCCTGAGATAGGCACAGGCTTTGTGCAAATATACCGAGGAGAGACGTTTTTCTTCTGTTTGTGCAGTTTGGATGTTGTTAACTGTTAAATACAATTAGAATTTATACTTTTGAAAGTGTATTTATTTATAGCATTTTTTTTCACAAGTGCACAGAACTGTACTTTTATTGACTTTTTTTTGTGTGTGTTTAATGCTTCACTGTAATTTCTTTTGTTTTTTTGTAGAAGCAGGTCTGAAGCTATTGTCCTTGTACATTCCTGAGATGTGGTGTGGAGCCAAGGTGCCTCAGCTACTCCTGACTCACGCCCAGCTGGTAACCAGAGGACGAAAGAACTCCCAACGAAAGTCGAATACACCCATCATGCAAATTTGTGAAGACATTCTGACTACTGTTAAATAGTTTTAAGACCTTGCCACTAAAAATGTTTTTTTTTATTTTTTATTTTAATATTCACATAATTGTATATTCACAGAAATGTATGCTTCCTCTGTGTATTTTCTTGAAAATTTCTATTAAAAAAAAATCAATGTAAACATGCATTGGGTAGCTTAGCAACACAGTTTTCTTTTGGAAAATATATACATATTGCGTATGTCTACTAAATTCTTTATGAAGACAATTTCCATTTGCTTGTTAGTGTGTTTTATGGACCATAAATGCAGAGTTGTAATCAGTGCCATTTTATGTACTATATAGTGACCAATAGTCTCTAGGGAATATAATTACGAGTAACAATATTATTAATAAAGCCACTTTATTTGGGTAGGAAGATGCATAAGGACAGATAACAGCAAGGTTACACATCATTTCAGGAGTCACATCAAATAATAAATCACGTCTATTAAATACTTTAGCGTTTACATGTAACATGTAGGGCACATAATTTAGTCACAATGTGCAAAATATCTGTGAATAAAAAAACTACAAGTAATTCACATCTCACTGTTGATGTATGTGTAATCATAGTTGATGTTGAAGCACAAAATTGTTGTGCCTACTTCACAACCCAGGATGGGTCCTTTTTAATACTCTCATTTTCAGGACCCAAAACTGCAGATCCACGTGTCCTCTGCCCAGTGCCAAGATACCTGCACACATGTTGAAACATTATTTACAGCATTGCAAAACTCTATGCATTTTCATTTTAACAGTGTCCAGGATTGAACGATAGGGGAATTTCATATATATTGTGTTTTATTATTTTTTTTATTCAACATGGCCTTACCGGTTAGCCACATCAATAAGGTTTTTGTGTGTGACAGCAAAGAGTCGTTCTCTGTGAGCCTGTTTCATTTCATTAGTGATCCCATTCAAAAAAAGCTCCAAACCTACAACACATCAAAGGGAGACCTTTAGATATAGTAATAACTTGAAGTACAATAAAATTAAGGAAACCCCCGAGGCACGGGGAGAACATGCAAACTCCACACACACAAGGCGGAGGCGGGAATCGAACCCCGTGCCCCCTAAAACTAAAATTTTAATTATTAAATAAATTTTCTATAAAACACTCAATAGCCCAGAAGCAAGATTAAATAAAGTTGTGTGAAATGGTTGACCTTTGTCTGATGGAGCAACTGGGGCATCTACAGCGGAGAAGACGGACAGTTTGGCCTCATCCACATCCTGCTCTGTAAACCTACCATCTTGAGCCCAACCCACACAACTGCGAAACACTTCCAGTGTCTGAGAACAGTTAGGGTCTCTGTTAAGACAATTATGCATAAGCATTAGTTTTTTCAAATGAATAAAAAGTACATACTGTATATTGACAAAGATTTTAAGTGTCGTTGTGGTATAGCTCTATTTACAAAATATATGATTATATTGAAAGCCATAAAGACATCAGGTGCATCGTCCCCAAAACCAAACTATAGGAAACAAGCATTTAGTGCTGATGGGTTTAAAGAAAATGAAAAATGCAGGTGAAAAACGTATCACATGCAAACCTACAAACAGTCAAACCTCTTTCAGGTTTTACATGTCGGATTTGATGGGGTCTTAGTATACATATAAATCACACACCAGACAAGTCAAACTACGCTGCACCGAAAAATTTAGACTGCAATCTGATGACATCGTGAGCTGGAATCCTATCAGTTTTACAGA
The DNA here is from genome assembly GCF_030014155.1 of Tachysurus vachellii. Lineage (NCBI taxonomy): Eukaryota > Metazoa > Chordata > Actinopteri > Siluriformes > Bagridae > Tachysurus > Tachysurus vachellii. The sequence goes on from NC_083460.1 coordinate 12,176,487, forward strand.
AATAAAAAAACATACAATGAAAATTTTAAAAATATGAAATTAATTTTATACACATGTATATAACATACTAATGGGTTTGCTGTTATGGCTAAATTCTCTTACGGTACAATTTTAAATTACCTCTCATATAGCATTTAAACTCAAAAATGCCTTCTGGCATTTCCAGAGAAATTAAAATTACTTTTGAATCTGAGGCCAGAATTTTCTAACTGTAAAGTTGAAATTTGATTTTAAACCAGTCAACAAAGTCAGTTTTGGCTCTGTTCTTGTGATTAGAGACTGTATATGCTTGTGTACATCTCATACATAAAAGCACTAGTCACTTTATCAGGAACACCTGTACACCAGCTCATTTATACACTTATCCAATTACCCAATCATGTGGCAACAGTTTATCCCTAATGAGCAAGCCTAAGGCAACAAGGGCATGAATAAAACTCCCTGAGGCGATATGAGGAGGAAACCCTGAGAGGAAGGAGGCTCAGAAGCGAAAGACAAGATGATAGTTTTCTAATTATTAACTGTCCAGTTTTGGTGAGCCTCTGCCTGCAACAGTCTCAGATTCTTGATCTTTGCGGACAAGATTAGAAACTGATGTTGTCTTCTGCTGTTGTTGTCCATTTACCACAAGGTACAATGTATTTTGTAGGCTGAAATGCTTTTCTGCTCTCCACAGGTACAAAGAGTGATTTTGTGAATGACTGAATAACTACATAAATGAACAGGTATAAATGCCTTCCTATTAAAATGAACAGTGTAATATACATGGGAGTTCTGTACGTAATATATGGATGTAATATACTGGCAAGTTTCAATTGCTCATTTTTATTATGCTTGCATTTAGCAGTCTTTATTGAAAAAAAAAATATCTGCATACTTTTTTCACCAGGACAGGAACACTTAGTGCTTACAAAAGGTATTCCGTTATAAGGATGCTAACACTTCTTGGATAATAGTGTCTACAGCTTGGACTGCAATTTGTACTTATGCAGTGATGAAAGTGAAATGCAGTCCAATAGGAAATACATTCACTTACACCAGTTACGGCAAAAAATAAAAACCGATACGATTTATTATTGCAAATTATGAGAAGCAAAGCCATTACTGCTTTCCTTTTTAAAATGTAATGCAACAATACAGACTGCTTTTACTGGCATACAAAATGTTGTCCATGGTTAAAAATGCAGCTTTTATTCTCTTTGATGTGAATTGAATTGCCACTTGCTGCTGTGAAGACCATAGCATAATTCACATACACAGCCGAAACATGTATAGCAGCTGTTTCATTTTCTTACCTATACGAGTAAAAGGCAAACAGACCATCTCTTCCTACTTTTGCTCCTCCTCCATAGGCCCCACCTTTCTCTCTGATTTCTCCATGTAGAAACTTAGCACTCATCATCCTTCCTAAAACACACAGACTAAAAGAGAACAAGCAATGTGTATACAAACTATTAAGACATTTATTTGAATAGTCACAGCACACTATGTATGTGTGTTTTATACCTGGCATAATCCTCGTGTGTCATGGGGACAGTGCGCACACACTCGCTGACAAAGTTCACAGAAAAGGGAAATTCGAAATAAGTCTTCATCTGACATGGCTTAAAATAAGCCTCCTAAAAACCCAAGGAGAAATGAAAATGAAAATACAAACACCATATAAAAAAGTAAAAAGAAAGAAAGAGTAATACATGCTGAATAAAGTACTGTAATATAAATATACATACAGAGACAAGGTAGCGACTAGCAACAGACTGAGCAGGAGCCTGAGGATCCAATGGTCTCTGGATAGAAGTGCAGACACTCAAAACAATTTCATGGCAGTAAACGAATTACATTTTAAAATTAGAGCAATAACTCAGACAGGCAGGTCTGGTAAATTACCTCAACAACAACTGCTTTGACAGATTTCCGCTCCTTCTTCTTAGAGGATATACCACCCACAAACCTCTCCAGCTCATCTGCGGCGTCGGTCATTTTCTGAGGAGTTGCGTTAACTGCACACCTTACATGGGTAATTAAACAACAATTTAATATATTATATTAAATTAAATATATTTAATATATAATATTACATATTAATAAACCATATTATCCAGTTTTATGAACACTGGAACCTTGAGCTCAGATTAGGTGGTTCAGTGAGGGTTTCTGAGACTTGTTTGGGAACAATAAGCTAATACTTGATCATTGAAATGCTTGTTTTGGGTGTAAAATGAAACATAGGTGTAGATGTTTTGGACATTTTGTGTATAGTAGTGTTTAGCACATTAACTTTTCAAAGAAAGAACATTTTGAGGATGTTTATAATTTAAAATCACTGGCACCTCATATTATCTGGATTCAAAATGTGTCTCTTTATTCTGGGTAGCTTCCTTAAAACTGGTGTCAGATCAGGCATCTCTGCTATTCTCTTCATGAAGCTTACCTGAGAGAAAACACATAAATGCTACATTGCAAACAAATATCAAACAGTTCAAATAGAATTCTACATTAGTTGTGGGTTCAGGTTAAACAAGTTTCTAAAGATATCCTAAGTAATTGCAATTGAACCCTTGTAATGTAAATGTTTTGTCATGCAGGATACACGAGGTGATATGAAGTAAGCTCGATATTATCTGGTACTGAATTACCTGGTCCATACCAGCGAAGGTCTCGTACAGATCAGCGCTAGGTGTGAGCGAGCGCCCTGCTCGTGTCATTGCATAAACGTGACCTGAATATGAAATCCCATTGGACAACTCTTGAGCTGATGACATCAGCAACACCTTCAGCCTCTCCTCATCATCAAAATGAGGACTAGAACACAAATAGATCTCTTATAATGGCAAACTAAAATTGAAAAATTTTATATTTACAAATGTTTCTATTCACTCTCTGATACCTACCAGTTAAATATGTCACTCCAAAGGTGGAACATATCAGGCAAGTTCCTCTCAAGACAGGATGAAGTAAGGAGAATGCCCTGTAAGACAAATAGTCATAACAGTTTAGAGATAATGATTACGTATAGATATAACTCTAATGTACATAGACATGAACAGATATTAGTTTTGTATTAAAGACACTTATAGTCACTCATGCAAACGAGTATGTATACAGCAGCAGGACACAGGTTACACTCATGTCCGTGGGCACAGGATCACTTAAACTAAATCAAAGCTACAAAAAGACTAGCAAAAATCAACCAGATTAAACTGCTGACACAAAGACGTTTGGGTACCTGGATTCATAATTCTGACAATCCATCTGCATAGTGCTTCAGAGATAAAGATTCACCAATCCAGTCAAACATTTTCTGTACAGTTTCAATTTCAGATGTGCTTGGACATTGTTGGGTTTGACTGCTAATAAATTATTATTAATTAATAATTCTGCCATCAGTGCTAGATAAAGCATCCCTAATTTAACACATTTTGTCTTTTCCCCCATTTTTTATTTGTATCTGCAATTTCTGGTACTCATTTAATGTTACAATTAATATAATGTCTTACTTCGAGGTATCTATAAATATCATTTTGGTTAAGCCCATATTTTAGCTTTAATGATTCATAACTTTGTATTTTAGCCTCCTTGCTTAGCCCAAATTCAGAATATGTCGTCTGCTCTATTTGGGACAAATCAGTGTTAAAAGCACAACATTTCAATATTCTCAAAGTAACTTCAAACCCACACTTTCTTTGTCACCCTTGTCTTTGTTTTAAATGATAGGTTAATCCATGGATTTGTTTCCTCGACCATTCTAGTCCTTAGTTTGTCATCAGCAACACTGAAACAGGTAGTGGAGATTCTTTTATTACCCCACCTTCTGTTTCCATCCATTTTGGTGAGTATACTGTCCTATTTTATAATTTGTTGAGTCAACATTTCTATTAAAAGTGTCTGAAAGAGATTTTTACCAAATTTTGGTATCATCATTCACAATGAATCAAATTAAAAACTTAAACTATACAAAAAATGAATAATCTGTTTTTTTTGCTTAAGGGACCAAATCAAATATTTCTGAAACAATTCTAGATAAATTTACACCTTTACAAAAAACTTATTACATTTCAAATCAACTGTCTCTCTTTGTGAGCTTGTGAGAGAGTGCATAGTTTCATAATCATGTATATCTGAATGCTGTACAACATTATTGGATTTATACCTAGTTTCAAACTTATTCTCCTTTCATTTTAGGATACTGATTACTTAGTTTGCTAGTTTAGTGATTTTGGAAGTTTTTCCCCAAAAAAATAAAATAAAAATCAGGAGCTCTCTCACTACGCTGCCATCTTGCTGATGTCCAATCTGAACATTTTGAATAGCTCTGTTTTATATCGTTATGCCCGTTTCCTTCATAGACATACTACTTTATTATACATTTACCTGTTCATACATGTCAAGGTCACATGTGTCTGGTATGACCTTCGGAGTCACAGACATGCCACCGGTCTTCAGCTCCATCTGCTGGGCCTGTTGCCGATAGTCCAGTTTCCCACAGCCCAACCTGAGATTACAAAAATACCAAAAACAAGCTAAACAATAACTTCCACATAACACCTAAACATTGATTTACAATATTTACTCACATATCAATTTTAGATACTAAAATAAAACTGAATTTACTAAAGAATGAACAAGATTACTTAAGACACAATAGAGTAACCAATGGTTCTTTAATCAACAACACACAGTTTATATTTTTAAAATCTACATTATATAACTACACACTGATCAGCCCATAACATTAAAACCACTGTGACAGGTGAACAACATAGAATAACTCATGTAAGATCTGCTCAACTTTCAAAACATCCAAATTGTGAAGACTGGGTTAAAACATCTCCAGAATGGTAGGTCTTGTGGGATGCCTGCCTGGATCAACTCTACAGAAGAGCTACTGTATTACAATTTCCTGAAAAATATAAAGTTGGCTATTATTGAAAAGTGCCAGAACAGACAGTGCACAGACACTGCAACTTGTATGATATGGGTCTACATAGCTGTAGACATGTCAGAGTGCCCATCCTGACCACCATCTACTGCCAAGAGCACCTACAATAGCCAATGTGAGCATCAGATCTGGACCTTACAGCAAAAGAAGAACGTGACACTGTCTGATAAAACTTTTTTCTTTTTACATCGTGTGCATAGCCAGAAGCATGTGCATCAGTTATCTGGAAAAAAGACATTGCCAAAATTAACTAGTAGAATGCAGTGTGATATCCTCCATGGGAAATGCTGGACAGATACTGCAGCACACATTCAAAGATCTTGTGGAATCCATACCTCAACAGTTCAGAGCTGTTTTGGTGGAACAAGTGGGATCTACACTATATTAGGTAGGTGGTTTTAATGCTATCACTGATCAGTGAATAATAATATATTTTAGAGCTTTACTTTCACAAACAATGCCATGACTTGTCCTCAACTCTTTCCCTCTATGACAGGGTTCATGCAGTATGGACATATAACATCATCTCTAATAGCAGTAAAACTGCTATGACTTATTTTAAGTCTCACTTAGTGATAACACTGCAGAAAAGGGGGACATAGATCTTCAGGTCCTCTGACAAGGTGTTGAGGTTACACATAGCCCTGAAATACACCATGCCATTAGTGGGCTGCTCACAGTACTGAATGGGAACTCCTCCTGGAAAAGAACAATTGAAGAGGATACGTCTGTCTGCTTTAAAGCAATAATAAAAACAGTATGCATTCAGAATTTTGACTATTATTGTAATTAACCTTCAATAAATGCAATAAAATAATTATAAAATATAGACGCACAGAACACTTGGTGGGCCCAAGCACAAGGGTGCATTCATGAGCCAATACTGACATGTGCATGACTATCCTCATCACTGAAAATAAATACGTCCTGTTTCCATAGTGTGACAACACTGCCTAAGATATCAGAATATCTATCAAAACATGTGCTAAATTATTTGATATCATGCAGACCAAATTTGGTTTAAATCTTGAATAATCCCCATAGTAGAAGTATTTACTAGGGTATGTGTTTGGGAAATTTAATGGAGAAAAGATACAATACTTTGCTTTACACTACATGGACATTTTTTTATAAGTATATACAACATTCCATGTTCTAATGAATTCCCATCACTGCAACATATTCAGATCCAATCTTCTCTATTTTTGATATATTTATTTTTCTATTTATTTGCAAGTTCCACCATATTTTCCCTATATGCCCTATAAGTTCTATTTTTACTTTATTCATGTCTGTGTCCTTTTTATTCTTTTTACCTTAGTTTCCATTGAGGCTTGTGCTCTAATTAAATAAATAGATTTAAATAAATTATAATAAAAGAATTAAACTAAAGAAACTAACAGCGGTCTTTATACAACTAAAAGGCACATCTGATAGTTTGATAAAATGTGTGTTGCATGTGTACGGTCTTGTTTACCTGCAGTACCCATCTGTACAGAAGTGTGTGGTATAGTGGGTTCAATGTCAGACACCTTTAGAGCAGGTAAGCAGGTAGTGTCCTGAGTTTTGCTCTGCTCAGCGAGCAACTGTAAACCTGAAATATAATAGCATAATAAAGTCCAATGGTAACTAACTAACTGATAAAAAAAAAGAAAACCACCAAACAGTATCACGTCAATTAAATGAACCGATTTATGATACATTTATGATGTAAATGATCTCAGAAGCACTCAAAGTCAAGTTTATAATAGATTCTGATTGTGTGACTTTTCTAGAATGTCACAAAGACAAAACAGAAAGTCAATCTTTTAGATCTCTAGAAATAGAAATATTAGATGCTATTGTTGTCAGCTGCATTTCTCGATTTGAGTAAAACACTGAGTAAACAAGCTTATGTTTTAGAGCAACAGTCACACTAGACAAAAAAGTTGGTCAGATATTTCCACAAGACATCTGGACATGGAAATAAAAATGTATAAGCAGTTAAATACTTCGTTAAGCACAAATATGGACATAACAGATAAACAGAAGATTTCACATGTCAAAAACACATATCTAAGATCACAAATGGCATCATGAATCTACAGATGCAGCCCAAATGAAGCCATGGCTGCTGAGCTCCACACTCCCTGATAACATGCCCCATGCATGCTCTTGCATTTTTTTCTTCAGAATGTGCATAGCAGAGTATGTTGCTAAACTTCATTTAGAGCGGGGAGAGCAGCAACTAGAAAATAGAACAGACCCCCCGTATAACAGAACCATTAATCACACATAGAGTTAAAAATAGGAAAGGAAAATAATAAATGGATAAATAAATAATTAAATAATATAAATAGCATGCCGGAACCCGTGTTCGTTGTACCAGTTTATGTCATAAATCTCCACATTTCTCTCTCTCTCTAATTATTTAATTATTTATTTATCCATTTATTATTTTCCTTTCCTATTTTTAACTCTATGCATGATTAATGCTTCTGTTATACGGGGGGGTCTATTCTATTTTCTAGTTGCTGCTCTCCCCGCTCTAAATGAAGTTTAGTTAAGTTCCATTTAAGTGTAAAGTAGCATTAAGAGTGCGAGTAAGTGAACGAAAATGAAAGTGTAATTCCTCCTAACTCCTCCGCCTGTTTACTCCTCCCTCAACACCTCCGTGCACATCTTCCGTAAAGTAAAACCAGTTTATTTTTTTTAACACTCTCATTTATTACTGTATGTTTACTGTATAAATACAGGTACTGTACATTTTTCATATTCAAAACACAAACAAAACAACTAGAGTGGAATTTTGTGAGCTGGAACGGATTATTGGGATTTCAATTAATTTAAATGGGGAAAATTGCTTTGAGATACGAGCAATTTGAGATACGAGCAAAGTCACGGAACGAATTAAACTCGTATCTCGAGGTATCACTGTATAGCGGAGGAATCACAGAATGAATAGCTCCAGATACTGGTCAATTTTGGTGCAAAATCTTAAGGCTTCTGCTAAAAAACTTGATGAAGTGGAATTTCACCTTCCAAAATGACAATGCGCTAAATGAAACACACCCACATTCAACAAGGAATGGCTTCACCAAAACTCGATATATGTTTTGGAATGGTCCAGCGTCCAGATCTAATTCCAATTGAAAATATGTTGGGTGACCTGAAAAGGGCTGTGCACAGGAGATGCCTAAACAATATCACGGAGTTAACATGCTTTTGAAGGGAAGAGTCAAATTGTGCCACTTAAAAAAGGTCATGACAGGATTTATCTTGGTTTTTATAACCACTTTAGATGTTACATTGCAGTACAACACATTACGTTCATCTCCAGTCCATATTTTCTATCACTTATTTATTTATTTATTTTTTCACTACAGAAAAATCCAGTCCTGTTGGATTTTACTCAAGACAAATCTTGCAACCTCAGAGGTATGAATTACTTTAAGGTAATTTGCATATCTGGAATAAGGCACAGAGAAAATTGAGAGCTTTCTTGAATTTCCCTGTGAACTTGCTTACTCTGAATGTGAACCACTAAGGAGGTTCTGGATGATACTGAAGACAATTCTGCAGGTCTGTGTGAAAATGTATTCTGGTTTGTACCTTTTTCATAGATAGCTTTGTAGTCAACATCAGTGAGATCTTGTACTTTCTGCTGGAGTTTTTCATGCTCCACTTTTTTCCGTTTCTCCAGATACTGTTCATCTGGACTCATGGACAATGTCAACCTGTGTGTGTTGTCCTGAAACACCAACTGTAATCAGTCACTCTGTAACAAGCATTAGCCTCACTCTCCACAAATAGCTGTTAATGAGGTTTATATAAGTTTGTTTGTAAAGTTTAGTATGGGGGCACACACACACACACACACACGCACACAAACCACAAACCCATAACGACAGGTGAAATAAAGAACACTCATTCTTATTAGCACCTGTCAAGGGGTGGGATATATTAGGCAAGTAAATAAAAATGAAAGGGCAAATTGTCAATCATAACATCAGTCAGCAAGCAATACATGGAGCAATACATGGTCTCTTTTTTTCCATGTGGTTATTGAATGTCATCATTAGATGCTATATTGTCTAATGTGCATATTACCTTAAAATAGTGCCGGACTTTGTCCTGTAGGTAGTGAGGGTTGTCATGCAGACACTGTCTGAACCTAGAGACAGTGTCACTGATCTTCAGCAATTGCACTGGGTCTCCTTCGTGATTCCAGCAAGATGCGATATACTAGAAAGATGCAATGATATTTTAAAATATATTTATATAAAGTTGAAGTGAAATGTGCATGAAAGTGCAGGGCACTGAACATTCTATTTAAGAGCATTTACATTATTTACAATATCTAGTGAACAGCAGTGTACAATTGTGTATGTGTATATATGGAACATGTAACTTACAGAGGCAAGGGCCAGGCCAAAGTTGGTAGACTGGTGCTTCATCTGAATCTCAATTTTATGTAATAATGCCTCAATCCGCTCCTCTTCAAAGCCATTCCTGCAACCATTCACAACCAAACAATTAGGTCTAAAACATTTTTGTATTTACAGTAATAGACAGAGTCAAAAACCTTGCATGCAAGCATAAGCATGCACATTTGCATAAAGTTCCTAGCATGTGCCTGGGTAGTAAATACAAAATGAAATTACTAACAAAAAAGTTGTTGGCACTACATATATTAAACAAGTTATGAACCTAATTATAGGAACCATACATACACAAATTTGTTTTTTTTTTATTACTGTACTTTTAGACTTACCAGACTGAAATAACACCATACTATTTACGTCTGTAAAATTCAAAAGGACCTGTGGACCTTTATCGTACCATCACTCAGGCTGATCGCTACATAATAAAGCTGCAATGACTGCTGGTCTGACACTATTCTCCTGTTCTATACCGAGAGAATGTACATGTAGACAAGCCAGCACTGAGACATAGTGTACAAATTTTGCTCAATCGCAGTAAAATTTGGGTCACATTATAGTGAGATTTTAAATCTCTCAATCAATTTTAGTATCTATTTCAAAGTGCTGATGGTCCCAAAAAGCTGATGGTCCCATAAAGTTTTTTGTCCCCTTTATCACTGTTTCCAGCAATTTAGAAGTAAAATACTATACAGTTTCATATCTTCAACAGATAAGCATTCGCCCTAAGAAATCACAATTTCAAATCCCAGCAATGAGACAGTCATCTGTGGCCAGAAGCAGAGGAAGTAATACTGGAGGGATGGTATTTCTCTCTATCCTGTCAGTCATAGTGACGCTAGGCAGTTGTTATCTGTAAGTTGAGTTAAGCAGAAAAGGGAAAATGAATCTTTCCCATTACTGTGTTACATTGCCCTGTGTCTTGGCATAAGCAGCAGTTTGAAAAAATGCAATAGTAGTTTTACATGTCTCAAAGCAAGCAAGTGTTAGCTTTCACCCTCCCTGTTGGTATTTGTTGTGTAACTGGAGAGAGTTGCAGTTCTGGACCCATGTCCTCTAGGATAATGATTGAATTATTAGTATATTTGGAGACAGTGTAGGTGGCATTTAATCAAAAGTTTTTGTTTTACTACCCTCAACAAGCTAATAAAGAGTAAAGTGGGAACAAATTGACTGAATAAAGAAAACAAAGACAAAAAAACAAAACAAAAAAAAACTGCAATGTTGCTTTTCAAAGCTTTACAGACCTAAAATATGGACATGCACATTTACAGAATTTAGCAGACGCCCTTATCAAGAGCGACTTACATTTTTATCTCATTTTTGTTATATAATTGAGCAATTGAGGGTTAAGGGCCTCGCTCAGGGGCCCAGCAGTGGCAGCTTGGTGGATGTAGGAATCGAACTCACAACCTTCCGATTGGTAGTCCAACACCTTAACCACTAGGCTACCACATTGGGACACATATATCCCAAAAACGCCATTCGAGATTCACTTAAAGTGATTTTTAGTTTATTTCCAATATTGCTGTATTTTGTGGGTTAAACTCAGGGTTATTCCCTGGATCCATCTTATCAGATGGTTGATGTAGAGATGACACACAATAGCTGATACAGAAACCTACAAACTGATGAAGTAGTTTTTGCATTCCTTAACATCACCTTCACTTGGCACAGGAACTCTCAGTGTTTGGCTGCAAAAATAGACATATTCAAAGCAATTTCACTCAGTGCTTACTCTATGACCTCATCGATGGTTTGGCTAATGATCTGCTTAATATTCTCTGTGTCCTCTTCCGCTGTGCCCTGCAAGCCAATACTAAAGGAGGCCTCCCTGGTACTGCCATCATACCTGTGTGATACATTTGCAATAGATAACACCTGCATAACTGTGCATAAAATTTTTAAAAATTCAAGTTCTAACCAAAAAATGGATATTGACTTGTATGCTTACCCAACTACAGAAGAGAAGTCAGTGCCAATCTTGGGTTCAATCAATGTTTTGTAAAATGGAGAGTTTGGGCCAGAGATCATCAGGGAAGACAGAAAACTGAGAGTAAAAGCCTCAAACGGATCTGTGATGCTGTGTTTAACACACACAGGAAAAAAAAAATCAGTATTTTATTTTAATGATATTTTCCCTACAAAAAAATAGATTACTTATACTATTAAATACACTGGTGTGAAAAAGTTTTTTTTTTGCACGTTTGTCACACGTTAATGTGGCTAGAAAAATTGAAGTCAGGTGTGAAACCACAGTTAAGTTATGTTTTAACACTTTTTCACACTGCCAAGTGGGTATGGATTTTGCTTTCCCTTAATAATAAAGGGAAACATGCAGTTTTTAATAATTAAAAACTGCATGTTGTGTTTACTTGTTTGATCTGAAACATTTAAGTGTGAAAAACGTGCAAAAAAAATAAAAAATCAGGAAGGGGGCCAACAATTTTTCACACCACTGTATCCTATTACTGATTACTTATACATACTCATACTTAAATGTGTATACTTACTCACACAACAGGTAACTGACACACAGTGTGCTCTGTTTAGCTGGATCTGGAGCCAATGTATTAGGACTGCAGTTCACATGAGCTTCCCTCTAAACAAATGAGACAGATTCAATCCTTAATCATGTGCTTCATATGTCAGTGCAAAACTGCTTTCTTTCACATTTGAGCATTTCTGTAGGCACGTGTGGCATGTGTGTGCGCGTGTGTGTATGTCAGAGTGTGACTAACTGGCTGGTCCCATCGGCTTTGCGCTGGTACTGCAGTGTTTATTTTTGTTTTCTTAAACTTGGACAGAGCCTCCTCATGAATCTGCTTCAGATGCTGTTCCAATGGCATGTCACCATAAGTAAAAAATCTGTTAAACAAAAACAGAATGTCAGCAAAGCAGTGATGCTGGGCTTAGCAGTCAGGATGTGTGCATCAGCGAAACCAGTCACCTTAAAGTATTAAAACCAAAAATGCCAGTTAAGCTTGAGAATCTAAAACTACTTTTCCACCCAGATGAAGTCTTTTGATTCTGGGCCATGACTTTAAGTCATTGTCTTAATACATAATGTAACTCCTTCCAAAAATATTGGATGCATTCCTTTAAACTGGCAGACAGAATGTTTCTGTAGTCTTCATTCTGCTGCTACCATCATGAGCCACATCAATAAAGATCAGTGAGTCTGTTATAGAAGCAGGCCATGACAGTATCTCTACTGCACGTAACTAATAAGCCTATATGTTTTGGATCATGTGCAGATAATTTATTTCTCTACGCTTTAGACTTTTTCGATAATCTAGTTGTCAAAACGTTTGTAGCTCATCAACATGAATTCCAATCCAGTCAGACAAGCCCAACTTCTGACACTGTTTTATGGTCCAGTTTTGATAATCACATGCCAGTTGTATGTGCTTTCAGTCATAGACATGGGTTAGTAAGGGCACTTTTAACATGTGCCACTGTAACAAGATAATCAATGTTGTTCACTTCACCTATCAGTGGTTTGACTGTTATGGCTACATATTTAAATTCAGTTTATTTGTATAGCGCTTTTAAAGCAGCTTTACAGAAGTATATATATTATATTAATAAGAAGAAAAAATAAGAAGAAAAATAAATGAAGGAATACATACAATTAAGGTTAAAATTAATTTAAAAATATTCATTTAAAATACTACATATCTATTCCTATCCCTAATGAGCAAGCCGTAGGCGACGACGGCAAGGAAAAACTCCCTGAGATGAGTTCATATCTCAGCTCATATGATATAGGATATACTCCAGATCATCCAGACTCCTAGGTCCTCACAGGCTTTCTAAGTCAGGGGACAGAGAGCTAAATATCCTTTGGATCTTTGTCTTGTTAGAAGAACCAAACACGTCAGTGTTTGAATCCAAATTAATTCAATGTTAAGAGTTGTTTGTGTAAACTCTATCTTTGTGCCATGGATAGTCATAATAAGCATTTCACTTATATTATATTTTTGTGTGTGTGGATTTTTTATTATGAGATTAACCCCAGACTTTTTTCCCCATAACCCAGTTTACTGTGTGTAGGCCAGACTACATGGATAAACATCTGCGATGTTAGAGAATGTGTATGTGTTCACCTTGCGTTGCTGGGATGGTAGTGTGTAGCATGAAAGCATTTCAGTTGTTCCCATGTGAGGTCGGGTATGGCGAGAGGTTCACCTCCTGACACCACAGAGTATGTGTGATCAGGTAACAGCTTATTCTGCAAGTGCTGTGCATACACTTGTTCATTATCCGACTACACACACACACACACACACACACACACACACACACACACGATACATTTTAGAATTTTGTAATACAGATTGCTTAAAACCATGTAGCAATGAACTGATTTCTCTTAATAGACTGTATATTCCTTTTTTTTGTCTTAGCACATCTGCATTAGTATTACAGTGTCTGTTTTCTAAACCTTCCACGGCACCTACTCCTGTACATGGAGGATGTTGAAACTACATTTGCACAGTTGATTGATTTCTTTGGGTTTGCTAAACAAATATGAAATCCTAACAAAAATGTAAGAGAAAATTTCTTGAAGCAAAAGTCCGGAAGATCATAATGTCTAACTAGTTAGTGTGATATATATTTAAGTAGCCTAGTAGTTGGATCAACATCTGCAAGCAATCAATACCTGACTGTCAAATCAAATAAATTCAGTACAAGTCAAAAACTTTTTGACAATATTCATTGTCACGTAACATAGAACTGAACATATGTATGATTGTAGATATGTATAAAGTTCTCTCATTAAATAAATAAAAGTAGGGCTACATTTCAAAATAAGAGAAAATAAATAAAATGTGAAAATTGTGTATGTTTAAATAAAGTGCTTAACTTTCCCTTTTATATCTCAGTGAGGGAACTGAGCTCTAGCTTGGCTTGGATTTTAAACCTGGGCTGAATGGAGTCAGGGCCGTTGATCTTTCTTTCATGTGTAACTTTACTCTAATTCTCTCTCATCTGTCTTGCACTGTGGAGTCGAAGTGTTTACTTCAGGAATGCACAGACTTGATTGGCTGAGCGGTATCACGTGGGATGGCTTAACTCGCATGCAACTGGTCTGTGCATTTCCACTACCACTACCGTAAAGATTACAAAAGATGCTCCGGTTAAAATAGATGCGCACCGTCAAGTTTTAAATCATAACCTTTTGTTTTGGCTGTAGGTCCGGGTCCGGATTGGACAGCTTCTGGGTCCGGACCCGGACCGCGGTCCGCCTGTTAGTGACCTATGCTTTATACCCTTGAAAAGTTGGAACGTAAATACAAAAATGAATACTAAACATTTACTCAATACTTTGAATAAAAATGTGTGTATATAAATAAAAAAGAAAAAGAATGCATCAGTGAGCTCAGCAAGATAAAAAGGCCTGGAAGGTCACAGAAGACATCTCAAGTGGATAATTGCAGAGTTGTTTCCTTGGTGCGGCAGCAAATCTATAAGGTATCTGGTAATTTTTTATTAGGCATATTGTTAAGGCCATTGTAGGTCTTTTCTGGTTCTATAATTCTTCTGGAATTTGCTGGTGCTTCAGTTAATTTTGGTAGTCTGATTAAAATTGATACAAAATTCTTTATATTTCCTGTCTGGTTCTTCTAGTGATGAGTCAAGTTCTGTAATTTTCCTGCTGAGTTCATAAGAATTGTTGATCTATGCACCTTGATACAGTGGATCAGAGAGGGTTACGGTTAAGTTCCCAACAGTGACAGCATAGCAGTTCTGGAACCTGAACCCCTGACTTTTTGATCACTAACACAGCTCATTTATTTTATGAAATTAACATCCACATAAATTCCAGGAGCCAGGTCTTCCCATAGTGCATCGTGGTTCTACCCATAGTGCATCACACCATTTACATCATCTGATGCTTACATGATATTTGTGTAAACAATACATATAATAATTCAATCATTTTGCCAATATTTCTGTAGTATGTAATAATGTTAGTTGACTCACAAAAGCTCCTTTCATCTCATTAAAAACCACTCCTTTAAACATCAGTGAAGACGATGGGTCTGTAGGATGCTCGTTCTCCAAACGCCAGCCTTCCTGCCTGAAAAACACAGACACAAAATTCACACAAACAGAGAACAGTCTAGTTGATTAATATGCCCAATATACACTGTTGTACATAATATACTGATTATGTATATACCAAAA
The DNA here is from genome assembly GCF_030014155.1 of Tachysurus vachellii. Taxonomy (NCBI): domain Eukaryota; kingdom Metazoa; phylum Chordata; class Actinopteri; order Siluriformes; family Bagridae; genus Tachysurus; species Tachysurus vachellii. Next base: position 12,192,042 of record NC_083460.1, read on the forward strand.
GTCCAGCTCTCGCAAACAGGGGAAGAAAACGGCATCAAGGTAGACGGATAAAAGGTTCTGGAAATCCTTGGCATTCTGAGTGGAGAATGGGTACATTGTATAATCACTAGCTGTGGAATAGAAGACAGTTTAGTTAGTCTCTCTCTCTTTCTCTGCATGCCAAACCTACACACACTTGAGCAAGTACACACGCATTAAAATACATAATGCTCTATTACATTAAGAAGCTAATCATGAGAAGTCATGATTGCAGCATTTGACTGAATCTGAGCAGAAATCATAGCTATATACACTTTTGAATTCATTCTACTACTATGAGCAGTCACATAATCAATAAACACAAGTGGCCCAGTCCCATTGGCAGCCTTACATGCTAATGCCATAACACTGTTTGTTTTTCACTTGGCTAGATGTTTTAAAGGGGTTTTTCTTAACCAAGGAAAAAATTCTACAATCGTCCACTGTAGTTTACCTCCACTTTCATGGTCTTCCAGGCCTTTTAGAGTTGCTGAACTCAATGGTGGATTCTTTCTTTTTAAGAACATACCAATTTACTGATTTGGTCATTCCAAAGGTTTTTGCTATCTGCATATTGAGATTTCCCATAAACAGCAAAAATGTAAATTCAACACTTGGATTCACCTCCAGACCACAACTGGACAATAACCTGTTTATTGGTCAATTATCCAATTACTTGTGATCCTTTGAAAATGGATTGACTATGAAAAACATTGTTATTCCCAAACAGTTAATGCAATCTTTTTGTTAAACAACTTGAATTAAAGCTGAAAGTATACACTTCAGTTTCACCTTAACTGTATTTCAAATCGATTGTAGTGGCAAACAATAGCAAAATTGCATTCCTGTCCAAATACTTATGGATCTGGCATCATTATCATATATAATTTATGCAGCCAGTATCCTCATTTGAATTGTCATAAAAATCACCCACCAGTTGTTGTTCACTAACCTCTACCCCTCTCTGGTGGACATTAATATGGTAATAAAAAGTGAAATGTCTAATTCTAAACCTCAACTTATAAATCCAGCTCATCAACTTATCCTTCTCCCTCATTCATTCTAGTAATAAAAATACACTACATGGCCAAATATTTTTGGCCACGTTTGGTGTGGAAGACCCCCAGTGTTCTGCACAGAGCCCAGACCTCAACCTCACTGAACAGGACTTTTTGCCCAACCTCACTAATGGTCTTGGGGCAAAATGGGAAAATCCTCAGTGTCACACTCAAACAACTAAGGCTTGTCAATGAGGAATTGGATGTTCAACCTGCACATATGAGCACAATAGTCAGGTATTTATCCCTTGGTCTCTTTCTTTATAGATTAATTCCATTATCTCTGCCCAAAACGTCCTATGTACCTTATCAAACATGCTAAGCATTAAGCCACTGTGCCCCACCAAAGTAACTTTACTGTAGAGCAAACAACTTTATCCATATCATTAATCACAACAAATTAGTGATCTTACCTTTTCATTTAAGTTTAATATACCAGAACAAAATTTATAGACCTTCCTAGTATAATATAAAGCATGCATCTTATCTTCTAAGGCTACTTAACACACTCAGACACACACTGAAGGTGTGTGATGTTGACATTGGGTTGTCAGTACCTGTGAAGGCGTTCATAAAGGTGCAGAGAGATCGATTCAGCATTTTAAAGAATGGATCTCTGCACGGGAAACGCTGAGAGCCACACAGAACCATGTGTTCTAGGATGTGGGGAACTCCTGTGCTGTCCATGGGTGTGGTACGAAATTGTACACTGAACAGACACAAAATAAAAATACGTAGAAATGGATAAATAAAATGCAACATATTATTGACATTAAATAAAACACAGGAATAAAAAAAAAATCGCTTATAAGCTACTTGAAATAACTGGCCTAGACCATTTACTTTTTAACTTTCATACATTATTTTACTTGGGGGCAACAACGATAAGTAGTACAGTACATACATGAAGACATGCATGCAAACATATGCCCAAAGACCTAAAAATCTACCCTCATGAAATTGCAGATGTTTAACATATAAAGACAGATATAACAACTTAAATGTCAGACTTGTTACATCTATTGCTGTTTCCAAACTGAACAGCTTATAACACTCTGTTTATCTGTTTACATTTACTTACTTTTACTATACTGCTTGTCCACTACGCATCTCTGCTTACCCTAACTTACATTATATAAACAGAATAGATTATGGATAAAATATATAGTAGTGCAAAAACTAATTATATGTATATATCTAAATATGTATATCCTGTTCATGTTATATTTTTGACATGTCTTCACCACTGAACATTGTTTGTACATACATATATAGGCCACATATATCCCTATTTATAATAAATACATATCACCCTCATAGCTGTATATCTATTTTTTAGCAATTTATTGTAAATTTACCACTTATGCACTTCTGGTTAGATGCTAACTGTATTTCATTGTCTATGTACATGTACTTTGCACAATGACTATAGATTTAAATCTAATCTAGTTATTTAACTTATAATTTAAAATCAAATGGACCACAAAGCCTAATCCTTAATGGGGTGATGACATGAATTTGCATATTTATACAGGCAATTATACAGGTGCATCTGAATAAATTAGAATGTCATGGAAAAGGTCATTTATTTCAGTAATTCAACTTAAATAGTGAAACTTGTGTATTATATAAATTCAGTACACACAGACTAAAGTAGTTTAAGTCTTTGGTTCTTTTAACGGTGATGATTTCGGCTCACATTTCACAAAACCCACCAATCTCAAAAAAATCAAATATGGTAACATGCCAATCAGCTAATCAACTCAAAACACCTGCAAAGGCTTCCTGAGCCATCAAAATGGTCTCTCAATTTGGTTCAATAGGCTACACAATCATGGGGAAGACTGCTGATCTGACAGTTGTCTAGAAGACAATAATAGACAGCCTTCACAAGGAGGGTAAGGTACAAACATTCATTGCCAAAATAACTGGCTGTTCACAGAGTGCTGTATCCAAGCATGTTAACAGAAAGATGAGTGGAAGGAAAAAGAGTGTAAGAAAAATATGCACAACCAATCCCTGAGACGCTTGTCAAGCAAAATCGATTCAAGAATTTGGGAGAACTTCACAAGGAATGGACTGAGGCTGGGGTCAAGGCATCAAAAGCCACAACACACAGACATGTCAAGGAATTTGTCTACAGTTGTTGTATTCCTCTTGTTAAGCCACTCCTGAACCTCAGACAACGTCAGAGGCGTCTTAGCTGGGCTAAGGAGAAGGACTGGACTGTTGCCCAGTGGTCCAAAGTCTTCTTTTCAGATGAGAGCTTTTGTAGAAGTTTTGTATTTCATTTGGAAACCAAGGTCCTAGAGTCTGGAGGAAGGGTGGAGAAGCTCATAACCCAAGTTGCTTGAAGTCCAGTGTTAAGTTTCCACAGTCTGTGATGATTTGGGGTGCAATGTGATCTGCTGCTGTTGGTCCACTGTGTTTTTTGAAAACCAAAAGTCACTGCACCCATTTACTAAGAAATTTTAGAGCACTTCATGCTTCCTTCTGCTGACCAGCTTTTTAAAGATTTCATTTTCCAGCTGGATTTGGCACCTGCCCACACTGCCAAAAGCACCAAAAGTTGGTCAAATGACCATGACCTGAACTTGTATTGTCAAGAGGAAAATGAGAAACAAGAGACCAAAAAATGCAGATGAGCTGAAGGCCACTGTCAAAGAATCCTGGGCTTCCATACCACCTCAGCAGTGCCACAGACTGATCACCTCCATGCAACGCCGAATTGAGGCAGTAATTAAAGCAAAAGGAGCCCCTACCAAGTATTGAGTACATATACAGTAAATGAACATACTTTCCAGAAGGCCAACAATTTACTAAAAATGTTTTTTGATTGGTCTTATGAAGTATTAAAATTTTTTGAGATAGTGAATTGGTGGGTTTTTTGTTAAATGTGACCCAAAATTATCACAATTAAAAGTACCAAAGACTTAAACTAGTTTAGTCTGTGTGTACTGAATTTATATAATACACAAGTTTTACTATTTGAGTTAAATTACTGAAATAAATGAACTTAGTTCATAAGTTGCACCTGTATGTCATGATCAGAAAAATCAAGGAGCGTCTTATAACTGAAGAGGTTCTCCAACCATTCTTTATAAAAGATTTATGCACTGCTCGTGAATGTGTTTTAAAGGCACTATGTAGAAAGTCTGCATAATATTACTGAAATGTTCAAGGTAATTTAACTTAAGTCTTTTTGCACTGCTGTACATATTTAAAAAATATACTAAATACCTTATTTTTAAGAATGAGTTTTCTATAAAAATCTCTTAAACTGTCTCTATTTGTTATGTTGTCATAAAAACTGGAAGTGAGAGTGGTGGCAATATGATTAACTAGCACAGCACTGTTTTGCCAGAGCAGTTTAATTTAGTTTTTAATTTAGTTATGATCAGCAAATCCAAGTTCTTTGAAATTTGATAGAATAATGTTTTTCAATGCAGTCTGATCAACCAATGAAGAAAGGCAATTGAATGGGTACAATAAATAACAAACACGGTACAAAGTCAATATGTATGATGACACCATTTGCATTTTTAAAAAGGTTGACAGTGAAATAAACATCACAGTGACAGAATTGTGAAACTAATAGCCCTAGCAAAAGTAGACACAAACATGCACAAAAGATACCAAAGCACAGATTCAAATTGAAGCACACACCCACAGGCACTGACATGCAAACACACACAGCTATACACACCTGAAGAGGTTATTGGAGTCATCTCTTGCTGCATGTAGAAACTGAGCTCCCGTGACATCATGACTGAGTTTAACTGCCGTCAGGAACAGATCGGGCACTGGAGTTACCTGTACAAACACACAGAATCCAGAAACAATGCTCCCTAAAAAAATTCAGACTTTCATAGTTTCACCTGTATATGCAGATATTGAACCTAAACTTCAATTTAATTTATTTGTATAGCACTTTTAACAATTCACATTGTCTCGACGCAGCTTTACAGAAGTATGGAAACAGAATAAAATCTATATATCTCTAACATCTATCCCTATCCCTAATGAGCAAGCCAGAGGTGATGGTGGCAAAGAAAAACACACGATGATATGAGGAAGAAACCTTGAGAGGAACCAGACTTAGAAGGGAACCCATCCTCATTTTGGTGACACTGGACAGTACATAATTTAAATGTAAATAATGTCCTTACTACAAAAGTTTAAAGTTGTGCAACCGAGAGCTCCTGTAATACTAATGGGTCAGTGCAAATTCTGAGTTCACCACAGATCCAAAACTAATTCCTTCGTGCCGAAGTCTTCAAACGATCGCTGACGAAGACCCGACCATAAAGCTGACTGACAACATTGGTTCAAAGAGGGCATGCCAGTGTCCGAGTTGCCCCATCTACAGCAATCCAATGTGTCACTGGCTGACCATGCAGATCAAACCTTGGCAGAGTGCACACCAGGCAACGAGACTCCAACCAGGAGTAAAATCTCAGGATTCATGAAAGCCACAATGGCTAAACACTTTGGAAGCAGTGGTGGCACAGTGGTTAAGGCGTTGTGCTACTGATCAGGTTGTGATTTCACAGGGTTTTTAACACTGTCTACTTAATGGGTGCTAGATAATGACAAGTTTCCTATCAAGCTGGAATATGAGAAAGAATCTTTACTTTACCTGGATTTTTACATTTTTGCAAGCATTTTTACATAAAGAATATCCATTGTGGGTTCATTTATTCAGTAAAAATGGTGTCACTTTTCCAGATGCAGGTATATCCAGCTAATAAAAATATTCACATGATGGATACAGATAGGAATACAATTCTAGAGACACACATATGATAATTACATTACCCCACTTCTCTGTGGTGCTTTTAATCAGAATAGGGCTTGTGTCATAATTAATTTAATTTATACACAGAGAGGAGTGCCAATGCACGATGGTATATGTTGGACAAAAACAAACCTATTAAGCATTAGGAAGCAATATTCTACAATATATATATTTTTTAATTTCTACAATTCATTGACAAATGGATTGTTTAGGTCTTTCTATGTTGCAGCATTAAGGAGAAGTGGAACTATAAGTCCTAGCCCAAACCTGTTCCAGTATAGCAACATCCATATCAGCTTAATTAATGAATATCAACAACAAATCCCACTGAGCACCTGTATAAAAAAAACATTTAATGCTACAGTACATTTCACAAATTACAATACAATGCAAATAGTTTATTGTGCTATTTTTCAGATGCGTGTTACGTCTAGGTGATAAGTGTGTTTGCCACATGAGATATGAATTGTTTCTTGGTGACTGCTCACCTCTTGTATGGTAAAACCATGGATCTTCTGGCCTACCACATACTGCAGAGCTCGATCCGGGGCAGAGCTGCTCTTTGGTCTCCATGCATACTGGCCCTTAATCCTACTGCCATAAACACATTCACATTCCAAATCACTGAAAGATTATAGAGCTGCTAGATTCATATAAAGATTGTAACTGAGGCTTGATTTGGCCTCCATTTTACAGTTAGTTATAGTCAGACTCAAATGAGGTCAATATAGAAGGAAAGAAGTTTTCAATCCCTTATGAAACAGACATTACAAATTGGTAGACAATCAACTCACTTGCATCAGATCACAGTACCTTCCTATGATTGCAATAAAGATAAATTAATTAAACTGTTATTAATTAATGAATCAATTAATTTGAATTTTAAAGCAATTGCTTTTATAGTCAGTGGCTGTCAGTTGAACTGTATAGTAGCGGTACAAATTACAGTAAATCACTGAACTGATATGAATTTGCAGGTTTGTTTGTCTACGAGGGGCACGGTGGCTTAGTGGTTAACACGTTCACCTCACACCTCCAGGGTTGGGGGTTCGATTCCCGCCTCCACCTTGTGTGTGTGGAGATTGCATGTTCTCCGTGTGCATCGGGGGTTTCCTCCGGGTACGCCGGTTTCCTCCCCCGGTCCAAAGACATGCATGGTAGGTTGATTGGCATCTCTGGAAAATTGTCCGTAGTGTGTGAGTGAATGAGAGTGTGTGTGTGCCCTGCGATGGGTTGGCACTCCGTCCAGGGTGTATCCTGCCTTGATGCCCGATGACGCCTGAGATAGGCACAGGCTCCCCATGACCCAAAGTAGTTCGGATAAGCAAGAAATAAGTTTGGTAGAAAAAGAGAGAAGAGAGAGTGTCTGTCTACCAATTTCAAATTTTAATAATTCCCTCTGGCTAAGTTATATTGACAGCTCCAGAGCAATTACTTTAAAATTTTACAGTCAAACTAATTTAATGGCTACTAATTTAACATTTCCATTGTATAAGAAGGCAAATTAAAATTAATTCGATATAATTAATAGAATAATTAAATATTTATTGTGCGAGTAGTTGTCTGTGAACATATTTGCTTAAGTTTTAGATTTGAAATCCCATCCTGAAATTTGAAGAAGCTTCTTTTACAACAGTAAAATGAAATAAAATATTGATATCATGGTGTCAAAGACTGTCCATGTCTTTAATGTACTAAAAACATATAAATGTGTAAAATAAATAAATAAAAACTAAAAGCGTAAATATAAAAATATTTAACCTGTTTTTATAAGTTTCAATATTTAAACTTATAAAAACATGTATGTAGCAAAATGAACATACACTAAGTTTAAATAAGTTTAAATATTATATGTTATTATATAAGTAAAAATATATTTATTATACATAAACATGTAACAGATGTAACAAACTTAGTGTATGTTCATTTTGCTACATATTTATGTAAAATAAAGATATTTTTACTAATATAATAATATATAATATTTAAACTTATTCAGTTCTGTTACATATTTATGTAAAAATTAATATATTTTTACTAATATAATAATATATAATAATATTTAAACTTATTTAAACTTAGTGTATGTTCGTTCTGTTACATATTTATGTAAATTAGTCATTTTGTAGAAAGTTATTTTACTTGGTTTGTCTCGCTTTAGACTTTAATACCATTAAAAGCTGCGCTTGTAAATATGACTTGAGGTTTTTAGGAATAGCGACTTATTTAATTCAAAAACTAAAGAGAAAGTCTAACGTTATGACACATAAAACTACTTCCTCTGGATTACAGACTGATTTGAGTCTGAGCATAAACACATATATTACTGTGGGATGTTAAAAGTAACAAATATTCCATATATATATAACATATAACTTACCTAAAGGATAAAAGATTTCTAGCTTGCCGAAGCATTGGGGATGCTCAAATCCTGTGTGTCTAAAAATACTCTATATGCTAATTAAATCACAATTACACATTTAACAAATATGAACGGTTTAAGCTACAATCGTACAAATCATCATCGAAGTCCTTTCTTGCCCAACGCTGTCACAGTCGCGCATGCTCAGTTGAACAAAATCCGACCTTGATACAACGAGGCATCCGATTGCTTCCCTCGCGAATAAGTCGACTTTGGATTGGCTATCACGATAAACACGATGAACCGGTAAACTTGTAAACATAGATGTTGGGTGGCTTGTGTTTGTAGATTAGCTTCTCAAACTTCTCTTCTAAATGTCCCACAATAGTTTGATGGTGTATAAGTCAGATGTTTGAGCAGGCCAGGGCAGATGTTGAAGTTCATACTGTTGCTCTTTAAACCAAGACTGAACTGTTTTATCAGTGCTTTATCATCTTGAAAAATAGCACCATTGTTTGGAAATAACAATTGGACAACATAATGCACATGAAAACTTTGAATTGCCAAATACTTGCTAGCAGTAACATTACATTTACAGCATTTGGCAGATGTCCTTATCCAAAGCAACTTACATTATTTCATTAGTTTTTTTTATACAACTGAGTGAAGGTTAAGGCCTTACTCAGGGGCCCAACAGTGGCATCTTGGTGGACCTGGGATCAAACTCACAACCTTCTGATTGGTAGACTAACACCAGAACCACTAGGCTCCCACATGCCTCATGGCCATATAGGCTCATGACGAGGCAGGCAGAATACTAAGATATGTCACCTAAATCTTCACACATCCACCCCATATTTGACAGTTGGATCCAGACAGTCCAGTTTGTGTTTTTTACATGTTAGTATTTTCTTTTTCTTATTTTCTTTTATTTATTATTATATATTTATTTAATAATTTTTGGACTCTTTGTCTCCCATAACTGAGCTGTTTGACTCCAGAAGCAGCTTAGGTGCTCCACTGTAATCTTAGATGAGGTCCTAATAAGAGATAAAGCACTGAGAATACTGATTGCTAAACAGTTTAGAAACAAACTTGGTTGTCATGATTCACTTAACCCTTTTTTCCTTCTCTAGAAATGTGTTAATCGCCATGTTTTGCATTGTCTTGTTTTTATTTTTTTATGAGATGGTTGAAGATGTGCTAAAATCCAAGTCTGGTGGTGAAGAAGTACTACAGGAGTATCAACTAACAGAAAACCTCACAGAAGCCACAATAAGACATACTGTTTCACCTTGTATCACTCTGGCCACGACAGTTTATTTAAAGTAATTGATTTTTGAGCACCACAAAAGATTTTAATTTCTTTTATCCACATACAAATTTGATACTTAGGTATCATTTTATCACCCATTCACTCAAAATTAAAAAAAACAATCAAGTCACTGGCTAAAAAGCATCAGATGCACAGTGCTTATCATTGGGAAACCTTGACTGTGAAACATAATGAGTATGTGCCAATTTATCATCAGAGGAGAGAATGTGGTCAACAATAACGTGATCTACTTTTAGTTGATAACATTTACCTATTGGCAGACAAGCTATTTACAGATAATTTTGATGAACGTCATCATGCATTCTTACATAATACTACAAAGTGAGGAAAGGTGTATTATAAAAATGTCAGAGATTAAATTTTATAAAACAGTCGATATTCAAAGCTCATACAGTTGTGCAGACGAAAGTCAGTATATCAGTATATCTGTATTTGTAATGTTTTCATTGAGCATCATATTGCATTGCAAAAGAGATTGCAAAAAAATACAAAACAAACAAGTTCTTAATGGAAATTATTTTGCATATTGAAGTGAAATTTATGAAATTTAACAGTGTTTTCAGTGTAGATCATTTAAAACTGTACAGAGTTAAATTAAAACTAGCCAATTAGTTAGTTCTGTTTTCTGCATTCCTTTTAGTGTTATTTTATCAAGGACCTCTGGGATAGAGTTAAATATTCAACTATTTAGAAAATCCTGATTTAACTCTGAAGAGTGTGTAGCTGTATAAACCCTGAAAATAGTTTTGGCACCATCAGACATCAGGCCAATGGCAGATGAGTTATAGTGAGCCACTGAATACCTGCAATTCATATATTACTGCTGTAGACCTATAGAAATGTTCTTCAGAAAAAATCCATAATGCATTTATTGTTCACTAGACAACGTATTAGAGGTCACAATTCTGGCAGTAGGAAGCAGAGACAAAAAGTAGATAAAGGGAATAGAACACATTGACAACAAATAACTTCATATTTACAAAGGCCACACACAGTTATCTCATATCAGTCATAGCTCAAAAGGCATATGTATATCAAGATTTTATTAAAAAAAAAAGACAACCAATCATTTTTAAAACTATAAGGGGATTTATAAACTTTGCTTTCACTTTTTCAATTAAAGCCAAAAAAGTATATATATTCAAACTTTATTTCACTTTCAGGACAAATCATAAATAGATAAATATCCATTGAGTAAGAACATGGTAGGTTATTAGGTGAATGCTTCAACACACCCCAATAATCACTTCCAATTTGGCAGGAATAATTTGGCTTTAAAGTGCTTCATGTTTAGTAATGACACGTAATAACTACATACATTGCTCTTCACTCACAAAAGAAAATACAGGAATGTCAAGAATAGCATTAAATTCAATACAACCATAATGTTTTTCTTACTTATGAATATATAGAATAGGAAATAAATCAACAAAAAATACAGAAAATAAAAAGTGATTTAGATCATTCACAAGCAAAAGCTATTTCTGATTCTAGACAGTCTTTAAATCTCTGTTGCTGTTTAAGGATCAGTCTATAAGCATGCGATTAATTGTGCATGTGTGTGCAAGTGTGTGTGTATGTTACTCTGGCTTGTGGCAATAAATGTCTCTGAGAGCTCTGAGTTCCTCTATTAGTGTTTTGTTCTGGTTTTCTAGCACAGCAACGCGATTCTCCAGACACTTCACATATTCTTTCTTCTTCTGACGGCACTCTCGTGCCGCCTGTCTGTGTACCACACAAAACACATGAATTTAAACACATAATATTCTGAAGAAGTCTACACAGAACATTAATTCAAACATTAAAAACACAAATAAATTTCATACCGGTTCTTCAATAGGCGAACCTCTCGCTTGCGTGTGGCCTCCTCTGTTTGTTGCTCTGGACTGTGGATTGCCCTCGGCGATGCAGACATGACCATACCCTGTGGAAGCCCTGAAGATGTGGACCGCATCTGATATGCAGGCATGTCTCCTGTAGCTGCTATATGCAAAACCAACCAGAAACACAAACACAAAAAAATGTATGAACTTGTCATAAACAGATTTTTAAAAATCTATATAGATTAAAACAAAGCAATTTTAAAACTAATGTGTCTCAACATGCTACTAAAGAAACCTTTAAAAAATTTATGCCTCTGGGTAAAATCCCACATGAGACAGACAAGAATGACCAAAAGAAAGAAAGATAAAAAATTGCTAGAAACAAAAAACCTGTTAACACTGACAATTTTGCATACCAACCATACATAAGTTGCAGCTATAACTGGATTTATCAGTTTATGAACAAGGATAAATAAATAACACACGATGGGCCATACTGATTGTCATGTTACAGCAGAGTCCTCCTCTGTCCTCTTGCTTTCCTCAAATACACATTGACTCACTGATACACTGACATTTTCAACACTATATGTTGTCTAAAATATACATAATCCTCCCTATCATAAACATCATCTTATAAATTTTTACACATATTAGCAACACATTTTCTTTATTTTCGTTCATTGAATTTTGTGGACCATCCAGCATATATGTCTAGCTGTTACTGTAGAATAGATAACATATAGAAATTGTGCACTATTATAAACATATCATATCATGTGACACCTTGAACTACTGTCAGAGCCATAATGTTATAGAAAATTAGTACTAAGATTATACCTACAGATTAGAGAATTAAGCAGTGCAAAGATATAAACCAAAACAGCTGTAACACATCAGTTATTAGTGTCCTTATTAGCTACAGGAGTTGAATAAGCACCTCGTAACTCCAGGGTTCCAGTTTGAGACTGAACTTATGGTACTGTATGTGTGTTTCCACCAAGTTTCTGAGTTCACCTCAGGCTCTCAAACCTTGCTGGTTGGTGGATTGGCAGATTCGGCCCTAGATGTGAATCCTTGCGTGTATGTTGTTCTGTAAAGCACTGGTTTCCCTTAAAGGGCTAAACTAATATATTTAAATTAAACAGGTTTTGAAAAAAATAAATTGTCTGGCAATTATACGTCCTTTCATGAGGGAAACCCCGAAAGTTTGCTATGGCAATTCCAATCCGGTGGATTTTATTTTTATGCCTATATCCTTTACTGTAATGTGGCACATTCTCTAAAGGTTATAGAAATGAACCTAATTCAAATTCAAAGTGAGGCATTTCTACAGGGTGTCTCAAAAACCACCATGCTGTACATTAGGGAAATGAACTCGAACTTTTTTTCCATACTTTAGTTTATATTATATATTTTTTCAGATATTTTCAGCCATTTGTAAAAACGCCTTTTACAAATTTCATACCTATTACCATAATAATATGTTATACTTGAGAGAATAATCTTAAGCTTATTATAAGAAGAAAAATACTACTTCCCATCCATTTGGTGTGATATAAAATAATCATTCATATTTTATAACTGTTAGTATACTGTTAGTATCTGAAATGTCAGAATCATGACATTTACCAACAACAACAACAACAACAACAAAAAGATCACTGACATCAACAGCACAAATGATTTTACAGCTTGTGGCACAGAACAGTGTCTTACTACATTGCATGCATTTGTATGTGTGCACTTGCGTATGTTTGATCACTCTGACGTCACTGTGTGCGTCCTTTCTCATGCACGCGGTCTCACTTCCTCTACTGCTCTCACATTCCCCACCACGCGCTGCTGCTATTAGTTTCCAGGAAATGTACTGACGTCAACACACAACACCTCCCCTCCCTCCCCTCCCCTTCCTCTTTCTTCTTACTCTGCCTTTCTGTGGTTCGTTGGTTTGAGTGCTTGATTTAGCAGTTTCTGCTACAAGTTTAAACCAGTGTCTATGTTGTTGTTGTTTTTTGTGGTAGAGGCATTTAATAGTTTTTATTCAAATAAAGTGTACAGTATTCTCTAATGTAAACAGAACACCTTTAAAAACATATGTAATGCAATCTGGGCTAAAAGAAGACTTGCAGATCTGTTCAGGTTTTAAAGGACAAGTAAATGGTATCTCTTAGAGCCAAGAAGTAAAACATGAGTCAAACCTGACTGTCACTAATCTAATACAAACATGAGGTCGATACAATTACACACCGTTTTAGTGGTTCTGGTGGAGAAATGACACACGTTACACTCTTAATTCTTACCTGATTCTGTTTCTTCTCCCGTCACTGCCATGTCTATAGTGTAATATTCCAGTGCTTCTTCCGTGTTTATCTCGTCTCTATCAACCCTACGTGGATCCTTTTCCTCTCTGTCTCCCCCAGAGACAGCTTTTGTTTTGATATGTTTGCCTTTGCGGCTGTGGCTTTCTCACTCACTCACTCTGTTTCTAAGTTTGACTTGTGACACACTCTTAAGTCTCTTCTCTCTCTCTCTCTCTTTCTCTCTCCCAATCTCTCCCTTTTCTCTCTCACAGCCAGATTACAAATAAAGGCATTGACATCACTATGACATCACTACGCTCCCACAGGGCGCAACACACTAGTTCTAAAGTTCTAAAGGGGCTGAGAGAGCGGGGGAGAGTGAGAGAGGCGGAGGGAGAGGGGGGTGAGAGAGAGAGAGCGGGGGAGGAGGGATAGAAGAGGGGGGTGAGGGGGGGGGGAGAGGGAGAGCGGGGGGAGGGTGGAGGGAGAGAGAGTTTAACCCTTAATAAGATAAGATATATACCTTTATTCGTCCCACAATGGGGAAATTTCTCTGTAACAGCAGCAAAGAGAAAGATATATATATATATATATATATATATATATATATATATATAAATATATATATAAATATATATATATATTAAATATATATATAAATATATAATTATATATATATATATAATGACTTAATATAATATAATATAATATACACAACAACACAATGTATAAAAAGAGACCACGAGTAAGTAGTTAAGCTAACAGACATATTGCACACAGGTAATATTGCACGTTTTTAAAATTTCTGTTATTGCACGTGTTGTTTAAATACTTTGTTATTGTTATTATTGCAGTTAAACAGTAATCCAGTGTTTATTATGGTGACTGGTTCACTGGGACCAGCTTTGATTGTAAAGTCTAATAGAAGCAGGGAGAAAAGACCTCTGTGTCGCTCCTTCAATAATAAATTAGGTGAGTTAATTATCGGTAATTATTAGAAATTAGCTCACATTCGGTATATAAATGAGCACAGACAGTGTATTGATTGTAAATTGGACATAATTCCTGCCGTTTTGGTCTGAGTAAAGGAAAGGATGAGGAAAGATCAGGAAAGAAATTGGAAGCAGCTGAATGGAATGCATTTCGATGTTTACACAATGTCTCTCTGCCTCTGCGCATGCGCGGCGGGGGGAACGAGTGTGGTGTGTAGACCGGACTTTACAAACATTCATTTTCTACCGCTTATCCGAACTACCTCGGGTCACGGGGAGCCTGTGCCTATCTCAGGTGTCCTCGGGCATCAAGGCAGGATACACCCTGGACGAAGTGCCAACCCATCACAGGGCACACGCGCACACACACTCTCATTCACTCACGCAATCACACACTACAGACAATTTACCAGAGATGCCAATCAACCTACCAGGCATGTCTTTGGACCGGGGAGGAAACCGGAGTACCCGGAGGAAACCCCCGAGGCACGAGGCACACACACAAGGCGGAGGCGGGAATCGAACCCCCAACCCTGGAGGTGTGAGGCGAACGTGCTAACCACTAAGCCACCGTTTACGCCCCACTTTACAAACATGTCAGATATATTATACATAGTGTGTGTATTGGTGTGTGTGTGAGAAGCATGGTAATGGCGGATATTGTCATTTTCTTTTGGAAGAATATTGTCTCTGCCTCCCATACAGTGAAATCCCTGTTTTTTTTAATGATGTTGAGAAAATTAGAAAACTGATTAAAAAAGGCATAAAGTTTAACAATGAACTTAAATTAGTTTCTGCCCTCGGTTTTTCAGCAAAAAAAGGATGTTCTCGAATGTCCCTCCTTTTATTACAGAAGTAATTGATTCATCCCCAATGAGAAAATCCCCATTGGATGTAAGTCCCCGCTGATCAAACAGCTGTTGTCTTTTAGCTGGTGTTAGCAGGATGTACCTGAGCCTGCTGGGGTCGTTCCCCCTGTGGCTACAGTTAGGCCAGCAACTGAGGGCCCCAGAGCTGCTGCTGGACCAGAAGCAAAGGAGAGTGAGTCCCGTGCCCAGCCTTCAGCCAGAAGAGCTGCAGCAACACCAGACAAGCCCTGCTCAGCTGAAACGGTCATGGAGAAGCCATGCTTGGCTGAACCAGACCGGGAGAAACTCTGTCTGGCTGAACTGGACCAAGAAAGGCAATGCTCAACTGGGAAAACCCAGTGGCTTGTGGCACAATGCTGGAGCTGCCTGTGCTGGCAGAGACAGGCACAGAGGTGTAGCGCAACCACCTGGAAACACCAGCTAGTACACCAGTAAAGTGTAGAAATGCAATTGCTGCTGATTGGGTGAAGGAGTGGGATTAGTTGGTGATTTTAAGTCACAACACTATCAGTGGTGGAGTTGCATTACTACTTTATTCCTTGTTCTTATTCGGTAGAAGAGATTTTAAATGTGAGGCTTTTAAAAGTGAAAGCTTTTTATTAGAATGAGGTTTTAGTTTTTATCTGTGTCTATACTTCAACCAATGCTGTGGAGAGGATGAGTTTTTTTTGATAAGCTTAGAAATGTGATTGCTAGCAGCGACACTACTGACATTTTAATTTTATGACATTTAACTGTACAACAGATATTATCGTAACCAAGATAAAGTCTAGGAGTGCCTCCTTGTTAGTCATTGTTGGCCACATAGAGGCCACAGGAAACAGCACAGGGGGCCATGGTCCGCTTGCTTTAGTTTAGAGCAAAAGAATGGACAGAAGAGATTCATACATGCTGTGTGAGCAGAATCAGGGGATCTCTTGACAGAGCCCAATGAAATTCACAGGCAATCAGTAAGCAGTGAGTGGTCAGGGTCACAGAGAACTTCCTCATGGACCTGCAAAAGCTCTCTGAGCAAGCAGTAATGCAGTTGGACAAGGAGCTAAAGCTGGAGGAGCTTCATAAGGCTCTCCAAAGTGTTTAGAATTTACAGGTGCCAGGGATAGATGGTCTCCCTGTGGAGTTCTACAGGGCGTTCTGTGCAGCAATAGGGCAGGATTTGCTGGATGTCCTACAGAACAGCATGAACAGTGGTCAGCTCCCATTGAGCTGCAGGAGGGTCATCCTGACCCTGCCGAAAAAGGGAGACCCGACAGACCTGAGGAACTGGTGCCCGGGTCGCTACTTTGCACTGAGTGCAAGCTGCTCTCAAAAGCATTAGCCTCAAGACTGATTAAGGTAATGGAGCAGATCATTCACCGGGACCAGATGTACTGTGTGCATGATAGGTCTATATTTGATAATGTACATTTAATTCGTGACATTTTGGGTATCTGCCATCTATTGGGCTTAAAGACTGTTCCAATTTTTCTAAATCAGGAAAAGGCATTTGACCGGGTTGAGCATGAATATATGTGGAGGGTGCTAGAAACCTTCAGGTTCCACCCAGGTTTTATAGCTATGATCAAGGTGTTGTACAGTGAAATTGAGAGTGTACTGAAGGTTAACGGTGGTCTATGTGCCCTTGTAGATTGTAGAGGTATAAGTATGCACTAGCAATTTAAATAAACATAGCATATTTTAAATAAACTCAGATGTCATCTTTTTGGTTTTAATATTCCACACAGCAATGCTTCACTTGTCTCTCAGCATACACAAATGACCTAGTAGTTATGGTAACCTCACAGAAAGATGTCAGTGGGTTAATTGATATTTAAAATGACTTTGAGATTTTATTTTCAGCTAAGGTCAAGTGGGGGAAAAATGAAGCCATTTTAGTTGGGGAGTGAGGAGGTGGGCAGCCTGCCAGGAGGCTTAGTATAGAAAATAGGACATTTCCAGTGTGACTGTCCCTGCATTGTACAAACCACCGTTAACCAAAAAAGCTACATTTTACATTGTGTTATCTCTGTGAATTTTTATTTCTATTTTAAACCCTGAAGTTGCACATGATTGTCCATTCTGTTCACAGAAAGAAACTGTTTTTCATGCTTTTATCTACTGCTCCAGATTACAGTTGAAAAGATTGTGTTTATATGGAGCATTTTAAGACCTTTTAATTTTCATTTTACTTTTCAGTGTTTTATTCTTAGTTTTAAATAGTGTAAGAAATTACAGAAATTGCACCCAAATTCCACTCCAAGGTACACATCTAAAAGAGCTCATTCCTAAAAAGGTTTAAGTATCATAAGGTAATACGTTTAGGACTCTAAACGTATAAACTTGATTCAATTATAAATATGGGAACGGCAGCAGGACATTAAGCATCACCACGAACAAAGGGTTTATGTGACTGTGATTACCATTTAAAGTGACCACTTGGTTGATAACAATTATAACAATATCAAGACAAGGTGTACCATGATTAACATTTAAAGACAATCAGCTAAACAACAAGGTGTAGCCCAGCCATTTGGGAGACATTTAATTCTTACACTCAACACACATTCAAAGCGGAACTTCATTTAAATTACCAAAAGGGAAAACTGTATATAATGCTTGAGCAGGATTTGCTCAGGGTTCTTATTGACTCCAATGAACCCAAAGTACGTCATGTATTTTGTCACTGCTATGCTGGAATAAACTTCTTGTTCTTCATTAAGATCTTCAACATCATCGTCTTATTTTTACACAACACATTTTTTATTTCTTACATTGGCGAGCCAGCCAGGAGGATTCCAAAAAAAAAAGTGGGGAAAGGTAAGAAAAGCAGAATTTTTTTCTTTTACACTGTTTTTGATTCAGGGAACCCCCTCGTTAAAAAAACCTAGAAAAGAAATGTTTTAGTGTAGAATAGAACATAGAGTAGAGTTTACTGATCATAAGTAGGAGGAGTTATTATTATTGTTGTTAAGCCTATTCTGTACATTTCTGTTTAAGATTCTAATGGAACTGAATTAACCCGACGCAGTGTGGTGACAGAGTTGTATGTGAATCGTTGTTTCTAAAGTAACTGAAGCAAAGTGCTTAAGCTGATAGCTTTCTAAAGTAACTGAAACTTGTTGTGTATTTGTTATAATTCTGTTAAGATTCTAAAGTAACTGAATCAGCCCGACGCAGTGTGGCAGTTGAATTATAGCTAAAAGTGTTTCTAAAGAAAGTGAAACAGTAATAGTGTAAAGAGCCCGACGCACCGCGGCTCTGTAGAGTTTAAAGCAATAACCCGAGGTAGTGTGGTGTTGTCTGACAGACTGTAACAGTGTTTTAAACTTACGTTTTAAGTCCATGTGCTGTGGTTAAGTAAACTGTTAGGTTTTAACGCAAAGAAACCCGACGTACTGTGGTTTTGTCCGACGTACTGAGACAGTGTTAAACCACCGTTTTAAGTCCAAAAGTGCTGTGGCTAAGAAGACTGTTTTAAAATATAACAAATAAAACCCGAAGTACTGTGGTTTTGTCCGACGTACTGTGACTGTGTTAAATTTTAAACTGTTTGTGAGTGTTTTGAACATTGTTGATAAACCGTATGAGTGGGCTATTTCTAAGTTTGAAAATGACCCTAAAATGCCCAAGACCAAAAAAGGACAGATTGCCAATGCACTGCAAGCAGTTCTTGCATTGTACAAAGTCACTAGAAAGACTTTAAATGCATTAAAGGCTGAAAATGAGCAACTGCAATCTAGACTAGATGATGGGATAATCTCTAAAAGAGATTACCAGATTAGTGAAATAATCTGGAAAGAAGAAAAGGTTAGGATGCAGAATGAGATTGCACTCCTTAAAACTAACAACAGCATGCTTAGTTCATCTGTGGAAACATTGTTCAAAGATTTAGAGGAAGCAAAGTCTGCTTGTCAATTCCTGATAAAAAATGGCACAACTGAAAATAGCACCAGTAAGACTGTATGTGGCATGTGGAGTAATCAGGTTCCTGAAATGTTAGACAGTGATGAGAACTCAGAAAGAGATTCTCAGTCAGTCAGGAGTCAATACTCTGACTGTACAGTTAAGTTCCCCATGGCTCCAGTTCACTTGACTACAACTATGCGTGCTAATGAAAGAGCGGAGGAACCAGTGACCTCTACTATGGTCAGAGGGTTTAAACCCAATGAGCTAGAAGCCGTGATTAAAAGTATTGGTAAATTTGATCCTGTCAAACAAGATCCATTAGACTTTCTAAAGGTTTTTGAGCTATATACTGACATTTACAAATTCACAGATGGTGATGCGTGTGTGTTGTTAACTGTGTGTTTGCCTGACACTTTGTCTGGAGCGTTAAATCAGAAAGTCAAAACTAGAACTGCCAATAAGTTAGAGAGGAAACAGGCACTGCTTGAATTCCTAGGTGTAATGTCCGTTGACTGGGATAAAATATGTGATGTGCACATGAAGAAAGGGGAACACCCCATGGCATTTTCAGAGCGATTATTGGAGACATTTAAAACTTTCAGTGGCAATCCTGACATCACACCGAATGATGTCAGTTTTAAATCTGCTTTGATTAACAAGTGTGACTCACTCACCCGTTCTGCTGTGTCGATGTTTGTAACCCATCTCTCTGATTATAACGACATAATTGCTAAAATGACACAGTTTTTCAACAACAATGCTAACTCAAAGAAATCCCATCATGTTTCAACAGTAGGTGTTAAAAACCTCAGTAAGAATAGAGCCAGCCAGGTTTCCTGGAAAAAAGAGACCTACACTACTGGAGATAGAAAGGAAAGACTACCCTTGTGTAACCTTAATAACCTCCTGGTGTGTTATTCATGTGGCAAAGAGGGACATATTTCAAGGGAATGCAAATTTTCCCTTAAGAGAACAGGCCCCAAAATGGATTTAAACCAGTTACAGGCTACGGTAAACAGACTGAGAAAGGAGTTCAAGAATCTGTGTAACTCATTGCCTGTTTTTCACCAAGCCAATCAGCAAGTTTGGCAAAGTCAGAAAAACAAAATGCATTCTGGTCAGAATGTGCACCATCACAAATTGGAAAGTAGTGATGACATTGTGGTAAAGAATTACCAAAATGAGGGCCCATGGTCTGCTCACTGTGAGAGATTAGGCAGAGATTCACGTCACAAGCTCTGCCACAAAACTAAAAACCAACAACCTGGTAAGAGATCATTCCACATAGATCCATTAATATCATAAAAATCTGATGGCAGTCATAAGGGCCATGTAAATAGGCAAGTTTATATTGTATGTGTTTGTAATGTTTTTTGTGTGCTGTGTTTAAAAAAAAAGGGGGGGGGGTAATAAATTCATTATGTTTTCAAGTGTTTTTCAGGTCAAAAAGCAGAGAACATCTTCAAGTTGTTCCTAAGGTATCACAGTGCTGTTGCAACCAGTTCATCACCTCCTCAGAGAACATCTTCAAGTAAATAATCTCAAGGATTGGAAAGGATTTGAAAAATTGTTTGAAATGATTCTAAGCATGGACAGTTTGGGAATATCACAGAAGAATTTATTAAAGAATGGACTTTAAGGACTTTTAGGTTTATCACACAGTTACTATCAAGAGAATGGCGAGGACTGGACATAGAACGCTGTGACAGAACTACATTGGTTTCATTTGCACATTTGATGCCTTGGAAACCATTATCTGGGGCACCCCACACTAATTATGAGGCTTGTGAAATCAATCTAACACATGTCCACAATAATTTTACAAGAGTAATAGTTTCACACTGGAAAACATGTCACCACAACTCATGATCACTTTTCTATCTTTGTTAATGATAACCACATGATAACACTTGGTCCGATTAAGGTTACTTTACTTTGTATAATTCCAGAGACAGCTTTGTTCATAGGAAAATATTACTTTCCATATGTTAATTTCACTCTACAGACAATGTCATTGAATCCAGCAGACAATTAGTCTTTGAGGAAGATGTACCAGAATTTGATTTTGAGTTACCAAAATATATAATAATATGTTATTATAGGGGGGCACGGTGGCTTAGTGGTTAGCACATTCGCCTCACACCTCCAGGGTTGTGGGTTCGATTCCCGCCTCCACCTTGTGTGTGTGGAGTTTGCATGTTCTCCCCGTGCCTCGGGGGTTTCCTCTGGGTACTCTGGTTTCCTCCCCGGGTCCAAAGATATGCATGGTAGGTTGATTGGCATCTCTGGAAAATTGTCCGTAGTGTGTGAGTGTGTGAGTGAATGAGAGTGTGTGTGTGTGCCCTGCGATGGGTTGGCACTCCGTCCAGGGTGTATCCTGCCTTGATGCCCGATGACGCCTGAGATAGGCACAGGCTCCCCGTGACCCGAGGTAGTTCGGATAAGCGGTAGAAGATGAATGAATGTTAATGTCATTCTGTCATAATGCAAAGAAAGGATGACCATATTGTCAAAGCTCAACAAGGTTCTTGTAGGAAAAGATAATGTTTTGACTATACAAATGCATGATGATAATTTGGTTATTGCATATTATGATCTGATTTGAGATGTAACTTTCAAAACTGCAGTTTGTGTATGCATCTTTCTCATTCTTTGTCAATGCATTATGTTATGTTGTATGTGTACCATATTGAGACGGCAGATTGCAGATAATTCAATGATCAATGTGGGACGTTCCCATTGGCTGTGATGGTTTCTGAATGTCTCTGCTCCAAACCCAAGTAATATTTTACATAGAACCAAATTTTAAGAAAAATCTGTGATAAGTTTGCCTTATGGAATGGAGCTAAAACCAGTGTGCGTGAAGTGAAGTTTCTATGACGGGTAAGATTCTCTGAGGGCCGAAGGGGAACAACCTAAGGCAGGGCTTCACCGACACTGGGCACCTGCCCAAAATGGGAGGTGTGATCTGTATTAAGGAAGTGATGTGATGCTTCAGGGCCAAAAGCATCAAAGGGGGGACTGTACGAAATTACAGAAATTGCACCCAAATTCCACTCCAAGGTACACATCTAAAAGAGCTCATTCCTAAAAAGGTTTAAGTATCATAAGGTAATACGTTTAGGACTCTAAACGTATAAACTTGATTCAATTATAAATATGGGAACGGCAGCAGGACATTAAGCATCACCACGAACAAAGGGTTTATGTGACTGCGATTACCATTTAAAGTGACCACTTGGTTGATAACAATTATAACAATATCAAGACAAGGTGTACCATGATTAACATTTAAAGACAATCAGCTAAACAACAAGGTGTAGCCCAGCCATTTGGGAGACATTTAATTCTTACACTCAACACACATTCAAAGCGGAACTTCATTTAAATTACCAAAAGGGAAAACTGTATATAATGCTTGAGCAGGATTTGCTCAGGGTTCTTATTGACTCCGATGAACCCAAAGTACGTCATGTATTTTGTCACTGCTATGCTGGAATAAACTTGTTCTTCATTAAGATCTTCAACATCATCGTCTTATTTTTACACAACACATTTTTTATTTCGTACAATATGTTAGGAAAACAGGTGAAAGTGTCAACTGATTTATCTTTAGTCAGGCAAAAATGGTGATATACTTGAGCCAAAAGAACAAGATTGCACAAGGCACTGACTGTAATGCAGAAGAATCTAGGCTAATTAAATCAAGAATTTTGATTGATTTCAATTTTTACAAGAACATGAATGAGTTGAAGATGCTCGAGACAGTGTGGTGTTATGAGAATGTGCTATTGTGCTATGCTTATTAATAATTACAGATAATTAGCTCACCTAATTTATTATTTATCATTTAAATTTTATTCACAATACTCTTTCTCTCACTCTCGCTCTCACCCCCCCCCACCCCCACACAGAGCTACCATTTATTAAATTATTAAGAACATTTAAGTTAAGAACATAAGAACAATTTTTATTACAGGGATAAACAATAGTTTATATTACTATTTGACATAGTTGTCATACATTTGGCTTAAATTACACTACCACTGTAACAAAGTTAACGAATGATATGGCTTTATATATTAGATATTATAGAATTTTTTATTAATTAAAAAATACTGTTATATATCTGTTATTTTACCGTGTTTACTATTTAAATTTTAACTTGTATAACATTTCTGGGCAACTGATACACTGAAGAGGGCTCATAAACTGGTGCATTTACTGGGCGGGTTAATAAATATATGATTTGTCTACTCCACTGGATTATTGCAATGTCTGTCTTAAGCACCAGCTATTACAAAATCATGCACCAAAAGTGCGATTTAGTGACTTCCGATTATTCTTTATTTTATTACATAAGATAATTATGTACTGTTTAGACAATGAAATGACTTCTATCCAGTATAAAACTAGCAGACTGACAGAATCGAATATCAAGAAATAAATAGAAAATGTACATTTCCAAAGTACTTGTCTTTGTTCAAATTAAGGTATATCGACATAAGTCTTAAAGTAAATGGTACACAAATACAGCAAGCATGTAACGACATCAGGTGCACCTTACTCA
Organism: Tachysurus vachellii; assembly: GCF_030014155.1. Taxonomy (NCBI): domain Eukaryota; kingdom Metazoa; phylum Chordata; class Actinopteri; order Siluriformes; family Bagridae; genus Tachysurus; species Tachysurus vachellii. The sequence goes on from NC_083460.1 coordinate 12,216,056, forward strand.
CCTCACCACCAGAGTGAACCCTTGCCCAAATACTGACACTTTCAGGGTAATGCAGATTCACTTCCTGTCTATGGGCCTTGTATGCCACAAACCCACAGTTCACTCATTTTACCTGCATTACAAGCTCTTTGTTTCCACTGATCTTGTATGGTTTCCGTGTATAACCAAGTTTCCTGTTTTTTGCTTTTTCGGTTTTCCTCATTTGTCTTTGTGTACATTTGGATTTGTTGCCACGCTGTTTGCTGTTTTCTGCTGTTTCCTGTTTGTTCTCACTGTCTCACGATTTTGAATTTGTATGCTCAGATTACTTATTAAAATCTCAGCATATAGATTCCACCTGCACTGTCATTGTTACAAAGCAATAGCTTTAATGCCCTAATACAAAAAAATAAATAAATATACAGAATATTTCTACAATTAGATCAAACTTTTTAGTTAGCTACTTCTGGGGTATCATCACCTTAATACAACACATGTTAAGTATATATAGTCTTATACCCCTTTTATTTACACACACACACACACACATATATATATATATATATATATATATATATATATATATATATATATATATATATATATATATATTCACTCTATAGCATAAACTGCAGAGCAACATTCTTATTGTACCCCAAAGCTGCATGGTACATCTAACGCAAGAAACAAATCACACACAAATTTACAGGCAAATCATTACAGGCAAAATCATTACAGGCAAATTATTCTTATAAAATGTTTAGCTCAGGAAGTGGTAGTGCAGTAGTGAATATGCTGGACTAATGTTTGGAAAGTTGTGAGTTGAAATTAAAGGACTAACAAATTGCCATTAATGGACTTGGGCAAGATCCTTAACCTTCAACTGCTCAGTTAAATAAATGAGATAAATGTAAGATGCTCTGAATAAGGGCATAAGCCAAATGATGTACATTGAAAAACCAAATCTCCTTCTCTGACAAATGTCAGGTATCTGGATGGGTACCTATTTATGCATGAGACTGCTGTGTGTTTGAGATGCATGAGATGCATTTTTCCACATTTCATGTTTATTACACATGGCAATATGATCAAATTATTGTATCAGGATTTTATTTACATTAATCTACAATCATTGTATTCAGGAATTTGCACAGATACAATGTACCTTGTGTAAAATATGCGGTTGTTAAATGTTGTTAAATGTAGGGGATTCATATAAGCTTTACAAATGTACTGGTTAAAATAAAGGCATTATTATTTTTGGAAATACTTTTTGGTTGTTTTATTTAAATCCTTTTAATTGCTAGGGGTTAACACCATTATATCCTGTATTACATGTTTAAACATATTTTGAGACTTTGAACAAAGTCAAAAAGTTTCAGAGATTTAGTATTTGCTATAAATACTTTACTTTGATAAATGCCTTTTTTTCCCTACTCACCTTTCTGCTCATGACAAACTACTGTATAGATTTATGTGAGTATTTTGGGTGCCAAACCAATTGGATGCTATTGCATGCTCAAGTAGACCACTGCATTCCATCACTGGTAGTTATACTGGACAAATTTGCTCTGAGATATCTAACCCCAATGCCGTGTGCAGACATAGAGACAACTTGAAAAAAGTTCATAAAAAAGATGATAAGTTCATAAGTTCATTCCACCACCTGGGTGCTAGGATAGAGAAGATCGTTGAGGTATGTTTTCCTTTTATACTGAGAAATGGTTGATTCAGGCAAACTGGGATAAAGGTTTAGTGGGAGTGTGCAAATTCAGTGAATCATGAATTGCAATCCTGAGTCAATCTGTATCATTTAGCCCATTCATAGTGTTGTTTTTATTAGGCTCTGTCCTTAATTGGGTTCAGTTGTGACATATGGCTGTTTAAGAACTGTGCAAACCATTATATAGCTCTGTAATTATGGGGGGCCTGATGACAATTTGAATGCTGCTTGCTAGATGCCTAATGATGCTTACAGTCTTATTTGTATGTGTCTGTTTCCTCTATGGATAGTAATTCAGTTTTTATGATGTGTTATTGTGTTTGATGTTTCATTATATAACCTTGTAATTGGACTTGATACAGCTTATATAACATTCCATGACACATTCTGTCAGAAGACATACTATAAATGCATAAATGTATTACTTACTTGCATAGCAATATTCGTCAACATTACTGAATAATAATCACATTGTAAGAAATCCTTCGAAAGATCATTCTTTTTTTTTTAATCATCTCATTTCCCCTTCTGATTTGAATTTGTTTACCTGTGTCAACACTAAAAAAATCTACACTTGACACATTTAGTGTCAGTCAGAGACAGTTTGGTTCCCTCAAAGGTTTCTTCCTTATTTGCTTTATATTCTTATATGCTTTGTTTTTTAGGCACAAATTTAAATCTATATCTGGATTTATGTATAGCTGATTTTTAAAAGTATTCAATAAATACATTTAATTTAATTAAACTAAATTACAGTAAATTGAATTAAAAGCTGGATTCTATTTTTTTTTACAGGTTCCATTCACATTTATGGCATTTGACAGGCACTCTTATGCAGAGCAATATACAAAAGTGCTTTACATGGACACAGCACAGCAGTGGGGTGGTGTGAGAGAACTAGTTGAATACGGGGTGAAAACAAGTTACAGTATGTTGCATTATGGATCATTTGCAGTGGATGGATAAAAGTGGCAGAAGCCTTGTGATGTAGAGAAAAAAATGACATAAACATGTCACATTAGCTTGTTTGTACATGGATACTCCAAGGTTGCGAGAAGTGGCCAAAGGGTAGATCAGATCATTGTGAAGGGATTCCAGACCATGGGATGAATCACCTAGGATGATCAGCAGATCAGTTTTGCTGCGGTTGAGTTTCAGCTGATGAGCTGTAATGTATGATGATATGTCTGCCAAACATGCTGAGGTCTGAGCAAACCCTGAGGTGTCTGAAGGAGGAAAGGAAAAGCCGTGGTAAGAGAACCTATGTGAGAATATAACTTTACCAAGAGAGTGAATATAGAGGGAGAAAAAAGACCAAGTACTGAGCCTTGTGTGAGAACAATAGAGTCGCATGGAGCAGATGTCGATCCCCTTCATGTTACCTGATATGAGCAGCCATCCAGGTAGGAAGCAAAGCATTCCCATGTTGATCGATGAATTCCAAGATTCCAAATGGTGGACAAGAGTGTCTCGTGGTTGACTGTGCAGAGTAAGTTTCCTCAGGATAGGAATAATCTTTGGTCTCTTGATGGTAGCTAGTACATGACCAGATGCTATGGATCCATCTATTGTGGTGATGAAAGGCAGGTGGTCTTGTGAGATGGTCTGGAGCATAGTGGTAGGGAATATATCCAGTAGGCAGGTGGTAGTATTACAAGATTGGATGACGTTTAGAATCTCTTCATCTGCTACAGTTGAAAAATGTGACAATGAAGGAGTAGGGTTATCATAGCTGTGTAATGTTATTTTTAAATACACTCACTCTGTCATTGCTAGTCTGCCCCCTAATCTGCTACTTAACATTATAAATGTTATAGCAGTTATAATGTTACTAATTTTCAAACTTATATTCATACTGTTTAATAATTTGTTAAAACCATCTAGTAAACTCAGTCAAAATTAAATTCACCATTGCTGAAAGTAATGGGGAGACGGATCAAATAACTCTGAAGTCTTAAGCAACATGAAGCAGGCTGCCATACTGACACCTTCCTTAATGCCCAAGACATTCAAGCACTGCTATGTGCTGTAATATGGATAGATGTCTGTCTTCAGTTTTATTTATATCTTAATGCTGATTGGGTGAAATTTAATCTCCATCTCCTTTCCCCCCTCCTCTACTCTCTCAAGTAATTTAGACTTATCTCCTCCACTTCCTTATCAGTCACTGGGTGTGATATTTAAGTTCTCTGTGTGCACTAGAGCTTTAGTCCTGGTAATATAAAAGAAAAAAATGTCAAGATTCTTGGACATGACAAACAGCTGTAAGAATTATGCTGCATTTGGCTATGTGGAGTGTGGTCCTTGCTTTGGAAAGAAAAAAAAAGCTATCAAGTCTTGTCTGGTGTGTTTGGATTCCTACTGTCCTACTCATTTTGAGCTCCACGAGAAACTACACTCAGGGCAGCACCATAAAGTAATGAACGCCGCAGGGTTTCTCCAGGACCAGATCTGCTCCAGGCACGACAAGCCGCTAGAGGTTTTCTGCTGCTTGGATCAGCAGTGCATCTGTCTTACGTGTACAATGGATGATCACAAGGGACATAGAATTGTGTCTGCTTCAGAAGAAAGAACAGAGAAACAGGTCAGTAATGAAAATGAACTATTTTGCAATTTCAACCAATAATACAAAATTTGAAAGCATGGAGTTAATATTACAAAGGGTTTAATTAATGATATTTAATAAAGTTATAAAAATAGCATACACTATACACTGGGGGATGCTGTCATACTCAGGGTCAAAACAGGTTTAAAGTCTTCTAAATTTCAATTTCTTCCAGCTGAACTGGCTATTGGTGTGTGATACAGACTCTTAAGCTTTATAATGAGTGGTGTCAAAAATAAATTGGACAGGAATAGCTTCTGTGTAATTTGAGTATGAAAATGTTCATGTTGTAGAAAATCACATGAGCATTGACAGCCAGCAAATCAGTGACAACCCTCACTGAGTAATATAATATGACATTACTGCAATCATATCTGATGGTGAAAAAAATTATATTTATACTTAGGTGAAAATATAGATATACTGCATTCATATCTGCTGGTGAAAGAATTATATATACATAAGTAATAATAAAGATAATTCGTAAGTACATTTTAAGTAATGGAAATGTCTGGATAACACTATTAAAAGTGTAATAAATTCTATTAAAAAAATAAATAAACAATTTTCATTCACTGGAAGTCATTTGCTGGTTATATGTGTGACTAATTCAACATAGCTTGCTAATGGATTATCTAAAACATCATGTAAATACAGTATCTCATATTTACTATTAACTAGAATTTGACTAGACTACCCAACTGTTTAATAGAATCAGCTGGGTGAAGCAAAGATGAAATCACAGCAGAGGATCATGGAAAGGAAAAGGGAGCTTGGGGAACTGCTGAAAGCTGTGGAGTCTCACAAGGTAGGAGCATGAATGAAAAACAACACAGAGTCTTTTCTAAATCCGACCTACAAAAAGAAAAAGTTTTGTGCCACAGTGTAAGCCCACTGAGGATTGCTGATAATGAAGAGAGGATCATTAATCAAGCTGGTTACATTAGGGTATGAATGAATATATGAATGTATATGTTCATGGAGACATGTGATGCACTTCTTGTCCTATTCAGGGTGAATTCTCCAACTTTGTTCGTTAGTGTTATGCCCTGGATTCACCACATCCTGGACAAAGATAAAGTTTTAATGAAGATGAATGAATTAATAAACTAAACAAATAAACTTTAAAGTTTAAAACTATTCTAAAATCACCTCAAATTTAAGAGAAAACCATGGATAATATAATATGACTGGATAAAACTGATGATCTGGTTCAACTGTGTGCATGTGTGCATGTGTGTCTAGCAGTCTGCACAAGTGGTGCTGGAGAAGAATGACAAGACCTTCACTGAGATTATTTGCTTTATTGAGAAAAAACGAGCTGAGATCCACGACGTAATTCGAGCTCAGGAGAACATTGCAGTAAAGCGAGCTGAAAACTTCCTGAAACGGCTAGAAGAGGAAATCGCTGAGCTTCAGAGGCAAGATGAAGAGCTGCAGGAGCTCTCTCTAACAGAAGATCACATTCACTTTCTGCAGGTATTGGACTTTTTTCAGAAAACCAACTTGTGTAAAAGTCCTCAGCTGGATGTGGCTCTGTATCAAGAAACGTGTAATTAAACACAGCAATTTCTTCTTGTTTTCTTGTTTGTAGCGTTATGCGATTCTCACTGCCACAGTTGGGTCTCCTGATTTGCCCACCATCTCTGTTAGCTCCGCACACTCCTTTGAGGAAGTAGCAAAGTCTGTAACTGAACTGAAGAAGCATTTGGAAGATTTTTGTGAAGACTGCATGGAGAAAATTAAAAACAGAGGTATTATTTAAATCACTTTATTTGAATTTACTATCTTTATAATTCCCCTAATAACCATCATTCTCTTTATTATCATAAATCACCTTTGCAGCCACCTTACAAATTGTCAAAACATGCCTTATAGCACCACAATTATATTGACAGACATTTCTGTTAAAAATGTCTTTGTATATTTCCTGGTATGTTTATTCTAAAACCTTTTTTTTTTCAAAATAAGGAAAATAGACGTAAACTGAAGGACATAATCTTAAAAATTAAATAGAAAAACGAACTGAATATGAACACACTCAGTAATTATGTATAAAACACACATGCGCACACACAATATGTATTGCATATTAATTTTTTTTCTGTTTTTTTTTCAATAGTGAGGCAAATTCAAATCATTACACCCATGACGAGAGATGAGGTCCTGCAGTGTGAGTCATTCTGACAAAATGAACAGACACATACTGTACACATGCACACACTTCCACTGACACAATTATGTACGCAGCAACATAAAGTTATACCTAAACCTAAACCCAAGTTATAATTAACCTATAATCAGTAATCAAAAACAGAAACATTTTTAAATATTTAAAATAGTTTTATTTTTACTCACGAGAGCCTTTATCCATTAAACAAAAGACTTGTGCTTCATCAACAGATTATTGCGAGTTAACTGTGGATCCCAACACAGCATACAGGCGCCTCAGCCTATCCGACAACAACCGAGTAGTGTCCAACTATGACCAGGACCTGCCTTACCCAGATCATCCGGAGAGATTCGACTGGCCCCAAGTGTTGTGTGAGCAGCCTGTTTGTGGACGTTTTTATTGGGAAGTGGAGTGGAGTGGTGTAAATGGTGTTAACGTTGCTGTCTCATATAAAAGCATCCGCCGGAAGGGTGGCCACAACGACTGCTGGTTTGGTTGCAGTGATCAGTCGTGGAGGCTGTACTGCTCACCATTTAGATATGCCTTTAGACATCACGGCAAAGAAACGTACATCCCCAAATTGAACAACTCCACCAGGATCGGCATCTTTGTTGATTACGATGCTGGGACACTGTCCTTCTACAGCATAGCTGAAAAAATGATTCCTCTCTACAAAGTGCATTGTGAGTTCACAGAGCCTTTGTATCCAGGATTTACTGTGTGGCCAGGATCCAAATTGACACTATGTTGTCCTAAACATGACGATGTAACATAGATTTTCAAGGCCAGATAACAGTTATATAATAAATAAGAGTTTTTTCGGGGTTCTTTGTTATGAAAAATTAAACAACTTTTTCTCTTTCACCTCTCCTAACATGCATAGTTACACATTTGGATACATTCTTGTGCTTATGGCCTTACACAATCCCAATCATGTATCAGTCATCTGTCATTCCCTTTCTTCTTTTAACATTGCTCACATCAATCTTTTTGAGCTATTTGCATGTATCGCTTGTTACTATGGTCAGAGATGCAGGTGAAACTGCCCTCTAAAGCTGGTGATAGTCTTATAAATTAATAAGTTATTCAATTGGCTGTTAATTAACTTGATTAACTAGGGCACCTTTTCAATTATCCCAAGGGTCTCACAATTAGACGTGTCTGTGTAAAACTAGAGGATATGTGGAGGAAGAGATGAGGGAGTGTTCATTCTCAGTCCTATGTCCCACAGTCCCACTTTCAGTGGTGGAGTGTGTTGCTCTTATAATACAATACTCATATAAGTGAGTTAAGAATTAGTACATTTCTAAATTTTTCTTTTATATACTGTATGGTCTGGAGAGTGTTTTTTCCCCCATTTTCCCATATTAAGGCCAAGTGAGGTTATCCTAAGCATATCTTGCTCTCAATGCTGCATCATGGCTTGACACTATGGACTGACGTTTATACGCCCACGCAAGTTAAGGGCCTGTGAGAGTGTTTCCAAAATGTCTGACTAGTAGCACATTAACATCAGGCACAGCCAGAACATATGAAGGTGATCAACTGGAGATTGTTTGCATCTGTTTAGCCAGTTTAGCATTAGTGAAGTGAACTCTGTGAAGCACTTTACATAGTATTAAAGCATGTCTAGCACAGATAGATGAAGTATGGATTAAACTAAGAATGTTCTTCCACTGGTCTTCAGATATGTTAATCCGCAAGTTTTGCTCTCAGGTTTGATTTAAAGAGTCAGCTGAGGATGTGGTTAGAAAGATTATTTGGCATATGAGGAAAAAACTTTTGAATAACGTTTCTCACTTGAAAGAAACGAAGCAGATGGCTGTTAGGAAGGTTAAATTTAACTGATAAAAAGAGAAGGAGGAGAAGATTTGTTTTAAATACAAGTCATTCAGAGCAGACACACCACTGATTTACCCAGATGTTGAAGACACGAGCTGAGAGGGATGGGGAAATAAGTGATTTGAAATTGCCATGTAAATTGAGGCGCGGGGGCACGGTGGCTTAGTGGATAGCACGTTCGCCTCACACCTCCAGGGTCGGGGTTCGATTCCCGCCTCCGCCTTGTGTGGAGTTTGCATGTTCTCCCCGTGCCTCGGGGGTTTCCTCCGGGTACTCCGGTTTCCTCCCCCGGTCCAAAGACATGCATGGTAGGTTGATTGGCATCTCTGGAAAATTGTCCGTAGTGTGTGATTGCGTGAGTGAATGAGAGTGTGTGTGCCCTGCGATGGGTTGGCGCTTCGTCCAGGGTGTATCCTGCCTTGATGCCCGATGATGCCTGAGATAGGCACAGGCTCCCCGTGACCCGAGGTAGTTCGGATAAGCGGTAGAAAATGAATGAATGTAAATTGAGGCTTTGTGCAAACCGAATTGTTTCCTGAATTGGAGCCAAATCTAAGTAGTGTTTATAAATAGTAGATTGTTTGAAATTTTGTGTACTTCAATGGGAAGCTGAGAACAAATAATAGAAAGTAAGGAACAGGAAAAAAGACATCTCTATGTGTAACCAAGGTGGGCTAGAGGTACAACATCTGAGGCCAACCCAGTAAAGTAATTTGGTAATGTTACAGGCCCAGAAGAAACATTGAATATTTGGTAGTGCTAAACCCCCTTCAGATTTGGGAAGCTGCAGGACTGATTTTCTTATATGAGCTGGTTTGTTACTCCCATGGAACATATTCAATTGTTGGTCTAAATTAGCAAAATAGGATTTTATTAATGCAGACAGGGACATGTTGAAAATGATACAAGAATTTTGGCAGGATTACCATCTTAATAAGATTCACACGACCCATTAAAGATAGGGAAAGGGAGCTCCGTCTGGCAAAATCGAACTTACATTTATCTAAAAGTGGTATAAAATTCTTAAAAAACAAATCCTTAAACAAGTTTTTTATAAATATGCATAGATATTTGAACCCATTCAATGCTACCTTAAAGGGGAATGAGGAGAGAGGAACAGATTTAGCCATTTGATTTATGAAAACTAACTCGCTTTTTTGAAAGTTTATCTTGTATCCTGATAGGCTGCCAAACTGGTCCAAAATGTGTAAAATAGGGGAAGAGAGGCTATAGGGTCAGAGACGTATAATATGAGATTTTTCGCATGAAGAGAATGTTTATGGTGGACAATTCCTTTAAATGCATCTTGACTACGGAGCCAGATGGCCAAAAGTTCAATAGCTGTTAAATAGCAAGGGCGAAAGTGGGCACCCTTGACGTGTCTCCCGTTGAAGCGAAATGGGTGGCGAACGAACACCGTTAGTATGTAGTGTGGCACTTGGGGAAACATAGAGGAGTCGAATCCAAGAAATGATCTTGTTCAGGGTCAAACCTGAATTTACCCAGAACAAATAACAGGTGTTCCCACTCCACCCTATCAAACACTTTCTCAGCATCCAATTAAGCTACAACTTCAGAGGTAGTAAGTGAGGAGAGAAAATAATGTTGATCTTCTAGTGTTAAAGAAAGAGTACATCAATGTAAATCCTGTTTAATCCAGAGAGATTAAAGATGGTATGACATTTTGGAGGCGAAGAGAGAGAATTATAACTAGAATCTTACAATCTACATTTAACAGTGAGATTAGTCAATAGTTACCACAATACGTGGTAGATATGGATGCCATGTACAGAGTTGCCGGCAGTTGTCCTTTTTGGAAGGAATCATTATACATCCTCACCAGGATAGGAACTAATAAGTTCCTGACCCCTTGTAGCCAATGAAATTTGCGTTTGTTAACAGAAGCTTCAGACACTGATTCTGCAAGGCCGTTCCCATACCATCAAGCTATGATGCTGCATCGTGTTTACCTCTCAGGAAACCAGATTACATACTGTATGTAACCTGAAACATTTTACCTGACTAACAGATGAAACAGTACCTTGTTTTATGTACTTCTTTGCTGTATTTCTAGAGGGTTGCCCTTGGAATATTGCTGGGGTGGTAGATCCTTGTATTGCTGATTCCTGCTATTCATAAGTTTGGCTACAGAAGGAAAGGAAGGATAATGCAGGATGCATGCTTGAGTGTACACAAATAGATAGCATGCCTCACCATTTATAGAATAATAGATAGAATGCATCATCCTTTGTCTAAACCCAAGTTTGGAGATCATGGACGAATAAAATGAATGAAATAGAATGTCCTGCCATTAGAAGTGGCTCCACTAAAATCAATGAAATTAGAACAGAAATTGGGGTCAAATCTGGTAAATTTGATAACTAGAGCTTTGTTTCTGGGTTTTAATTGTATAACCTATTTTTTCTAGCAACTTCTATATGATGATAATCTTCATGTCTCAAAAGCACATGATGTATATCCTGTGTCATTCGCTGCAGAGAGGGGAACATGGAGGCAACGCGTTAAGTTGTTTTCTCATGATCACAATATAACAAAACTTGTTTTCTCATGATTGCTATTTAATTTTTCTGCATATTCAGCATAAGAATAGAGGCAGCAAAAGATAAGAGGCAGTAAAATCACAGTAAATTGATTGAACAGGGACTCACTCAACCTCAAATAGTTCTATATCTGTCACTGATTAACAATTTCTACATAAGTGTCTGACACTTGAAAAGGAGGCACATATATTATGAAATACAAGGCATGAGATTTTCTCATGATTCAATTACATTGTAAGAAAACTGTGTTTTTGTTATAACAGCAGTACAAGAAATTTAAGTAATATTCACATGAAAACAAGAAAGGAAAAAATATAATAATGCATGCATGGCTGCTTAGGACTTCTGTAGATTGGAACTAAACTAATAACACAACGTTCTTGAGTATTTGATGAATCATTTAAACCCTTTTCATTAGTGGAACAGTAACAACCTTCTGCCAAGAATTTTCTGTATCTGCTGATATGATTTTCACAATGTGGAGGAATTTTAGACCTTTAGCTCCTACAGATCTAGGAAGTCATGCCATTAAAAAACAAAACTTGATTTTAAATGTTATATTTTTCTTGTGTTGAAACCTTTCTGTTGTTGATGCATTTTAATGTTTTCATTGTTTTGCTGCATGGTGATGGAGTACATTCTCCTGTACAACTGTCCAAGACTTGAGGTCAGCCATAAACCATGCTGCCTTCACCATGTCGTCTGAAATATGTTTGATCAGGGCAAAGTTTATATAAACATACCAATCTTATGAAGAGCAGAAGTTAGTAACCAGAATTTGTGTGTGTTTTTTAGGAGAGTGCCTGACTTTATTTACACAGGTTTATATATGAGAAGATAACATACATGTTAAATATAAATGTTTAAAGATTGCATATGCTTTTGTGTGTTATCAGTTTATGTTGGATTGGATGTGTCTGTTATTATGACTTGGATTAATGTTTAATTGGATGACAAACCTTTTCTTGTAACTGTACTTGGATGGGAGGTGGATAAGCAAGTAAGGAGGGGATGGTAGAGAGCATGAGCTATCATAATAATTGGGAAGAAGACTGAACAACTGGGAAGGAGACAGACATATACTGATGTACATTTGTGCTCAAAAGTTTGCATACTCTGAAAGAAATTGTTAAACATGCCATTTATTTGGAAAGTATGAGTTATAATTCAAAATATTTTTTCTTATTTAAGGACAGTGGTCACATGAAGTCATTAACTATCACATTTGCCTCCTTTTTAAAATCTAATGATATCTTAAAATCATCTAAACAACCCTGATCAAAAGTTTACATATCCTTGAATGTTTGGCCACATTTTAAACACACAGGCTGAAACACAGAGGTTTAAATGGCTATTAAAAGGAAGTTTCCACACCTATTAATCATTGTAATTGTAATTAGTGTCTGTGCATAAATGGTCAGTGAGTTTCTCAGCTCATGAGGTAATGCACTGACTTGGCTGGATACTGCACCATGGGGAAGACAAAAGAACTGCCAATGGACCTGCGTAATAAAGGTAGTTAAACTTTATAAAGAAGGAAAGGTGAAAATACCAGTACCTGTTCAAACTCTGTTAAAGAGATGGACGTTGGGGGTTCCGTTTATACTGTACTAAGCCACGGTCAGGTAGACCAAGAAAGAATTCATCCACTACTGCCAGACGAATTGTTTGGGATACAAAGAAAAATCCACGAACAACTTTGAGATGACCGCAGGCTGCTCTGGAAAAAAGTGTTGTCGTTGTTTCAAGGAGCACAATAAGGAGGCAAATGAATATAAATTATCGAGTTATTTGGAGTGATGAGACCAAAACTGAACTTTATAGTCACAACTATGTTTGGAGAGGAGTCAACAAGGCCTAAGGTGAAAATTACACCATCCTCACTGTAAAGCATGGGGTGGATCTCATGTTTTGGGGCTGTGTGAGCTCCAGTGGCACAGGGAAGTTAGTAAAAATTTATGGCAAGATGAATGCAGCATGTTATCAGAAAATACTGGCAGACAATTTGCATTCTACAGCACGAAAGCTGAACATGAGATGCTCTGAAATGTTCCAACATGACAATGATCCAAAGCACAAGGCAAGGCTGACCCTCCAATGGCTATGCCGTAGCAGAAAAAGGTGAAGGCTCCAGGAATTGGAGGCATTTTGCCAAGAGGAATGTGCAGCTATACCACCTGAGAGAATTAAGGGCCTCATGCACAATTATTAGAAAAGACTGCATGCCATCATTGATGCTAAAGCGTTCGATACACTATATTAATAACTAAAGGTATGCAAACTTTTGAACAGGGATTATTTGTTTATATGTTTTGTTTGATGATTGTGCCATTCTGTTACACCTTACATATTAACTTGGGTCCTATAAGAAATAAAATAAATTAGTTTTGCCTTCTCACTCATGTTTTCTTTAAAAAACGGTTCACATCTTGCAAATTCTCCCAAGGTATGCAACCTTTGAGCACAACTGTATGAACATACACTCTCTGTCCACTTAAGCTAACAATGTTGAATATAAACACACACAGTTCACAACTGTGTGGTTCTTATTTCTTTTCTTTTTCTCATAGCCACAGGTAACTGAAACACAGAGCAGTTGTTAGATAATCACCCACAGGCGCATGCTTACCATCCATACTGCTCACACTCCCCTTCCACTCTCTACTCACAAATCATGTTTGACCATGGCCTTGCTGCCGCAACTAGGATTTTTGGTATTGCAGTATTTGTAATGGCAACATCTAAAACTGGTTAAAACTAGAAGGGTACATTTTATATTTACATTTGAAGAAATTTAGAATGGTTAAGCAAGGTACAGTACTATTGCTACTGTATTACAACATGTTACTAGGATGGTGCTATGCAATTGTTATTGTATTCCAGATGATTGACAGGGTGTTGCTAGGCTGTTGCTATTGAAATCCAGTTGGTTGCTAGGATGTTTCCTCGTGGTTGCTTTGGTATCCTTCGTAGTTTGAGAGGTAGGGCATTGAGAGCTGGTTGCTATGGTATCACACGAATAAGTGTGCTGTGATCCAGCCATATACATGAGGCAATGCTGATATTCAATATGCAACAGTTCATTAACTCAGATTTCAGACACAATATTACAAAATTCTTTGTTCATTCTCACTCTGTCAACAAAAATAGTTCACAAAGCACCCACAGCTGGATAGTGTTGCATGTTGCCATTCAATGCACAGACTTACTCACAGCCTGTAGTTATAGTAGTAATTGTTTCAGTGTTACAAACTGTTGGAACGCTGGAACTGATATTATATATAGAAATGATAGAAAGTGATATGCAAAGTGAAATTTATGTCACTACAGTGATGGTTAGGCAGATGCAGATGCAGGTAAGGCAGCTTTATGAGTATACAAACAAGAAATCCAAAACAGCAGGCAACAGCAAGGTCAAGAAACAGGCACAGATCAGCCAATTGCAAACAACACTGTGGGTTTGACAAGAACTTGTAAAACTAGATACAGAAGTAGGTCAAACCAGGTATTCAAACCGTACAAAAGTCTTGATAACGCTGAGAACAGCAAGTTAACTGAGCGTAGACATCTGAGAAAAATGTGTGTGAGAGTCTTTTAAAGTCTGAGGTTGAGCATGTGGCCGATTGAACATGGGTGTAATCAATCAGTAGCTGGGTGACTGTGAACGTGGAAGTGTTCTATAGAGTGTAGTCGATGCCATAAAATGGGGCATGTTGTACTATGGTGGAAGCTATTGAAAAAGAATATTGATTTTTCCATGAAAAATGAATATAAATTGCTCATAAAAATATGGATATAAAAGAAAAGCCCTGAAATGAAATAATACAAGGTGTGTCTTATTTGACTCTTATTAAAACAATACGACTTAGATTTAGAATTACTTGGTCACATGGCATGGGAGTTATTGAAAAAAATGTTGAAATCATGCTATTAAAAGAGGTGTCTTGTATTAATACTTGTGACTTGTAGTAATACAATTTTGCTTAGGTTTGCTTAGTCACAGGGTCACATGGCATGGAAGCTATGGGTTACATTTATGGTATTTGACAGACATCCGTAGCCAAAGCAAAGAGTTTTGAAGTCTATAGCACTGAATACATCAATACAAGTTAACTAGATTACAGAGTAAGAATACTATCTGTCAAAAACCTCTGTTGGGAGGTAAGAAATGCATAGCCAACTTTTTTCTTTTTTAAGTGCTAGTTTAAGTACTTATCAAAGTTGTAGGTTTTTCAACAACATTTGAAGACTGACTCAGATGTTCTGACATCATGAATGTTTGTTCCACCACCTAGCTGCCAAAACATAGAAGAGAATTAATATATACAAGAACCTGAGTGGCTTGTGTGAAAAAAATGTAAGTATCTTTCTGATGTTGTAAAAACAAATTGTCAGATGTCGGATTAGAAATGGTAAAAGAATAAAGACAGTAGATTGTCCATGGTTACCCCAAGATTATGTGCAGTATCAGAGGTGAGCTCATTGAGTTGTCTTGGGAGATCAAGATACTGACATCAAGATGAATCACCTGGGATGCACAGCATTTTAATTAGAATAGATAGGTTAGTTTTTGGACAATGACCTGCCATCCATCAAATGACATCCATTTAAATCATTTTTCATTGAATATATAAAGAGGATGATGATGATGATGATGTTATTATTATTATTATTATTATTATTATTATTATTATTATTATTATTATTATTATTATTATATAAAACAGAACAGAATGTTGGGTTTTTCAAGCCAACAGAAGAATACATATGGGTAAATTTTCAGTTGTACAGAAATTTATAAAGATCATCAGACATTTTACACATTCATGTTTGGATTATGCTCTGAACAACACAAGACTTCATATTGCTAAACACTCCTCTTTTTTGCTCTAACTTTTCTAGGGGTGAACAATGAATGAACAACAGTAGAGTCAGTTTGTTTATGAATCAGTACGTGTGCCACACTCATTCAAACTCAAAGAAAGGGGTGTAATGAGAAATAAGTCAAGTGAACAAGAACGGTTCATTCTCCTAAAAGATTAATTAAAAAACACTGTTTAGTTCATGAACAAGCCACCACTAAATTCCACCCTTATGGTATATAGTTAATGTAACAGATATTAAATCAGTATTGTGTTCACTGTAATGAGGGGGTCCTTTATATCCTGACTGAACCTTATCATTTAAGAAAGGCTCAAACACATGTCTTCAAGTTTATCGTAATATATATATTTAAGTGTTGCTTTACTTCTAAAAAAAAAAAAAAAAGTACATTTAAGTAGGACTGTGTGTATTCCTAAAGTCTGGTCTCTGGTAGTAGACTAGGTACTACAGTGTATATAAAAAGTACTTAAAAGTATTTAAATTCATATCCAGATATCTGGTATTGTCTAACTTGAAGGTACATGCACTTTTTGTGTAATCCATGTTTAAATTTTCAAATTAGACATTAGACCTAAAGGTTCTAATATTTAGCACTCTTAAATTCAGATCAAAAGGTGCAGTCAGTACAATCAATTTTATGCTAACATAATTAATTGTTTCATTACAGTTTATTTAGTTCAGTCACATTCTTGGTATAATACCATTTTAGGTGAATGTTTGACACTGTTGTTTAGACTTTCACTCCATAGATAGTCAGACAGACAGATAGATGTGTGTGCTTGTGTTTGTGTGTGTTTATCTTGGAAAGGGGACTTTAATCAAGTCTCATAAACTTAGACAGACACCCTTGTATGGGGAGACAGGAAGGGTACTTCCTGTCCAAATCTGCAGGGAACAGGAAGTGATGCACATTCCACCATGAGACTTTCTGAATGTGGGGACACTTTTTCCACACTGTGGAAAAGGATATCTTTTCCATCTATTTAAACAGAACTGAGACCAAACAAATCTTTAAAGTGTTTGTCTGTTTTCATGCTTGAATATTCCTCACTGGTGTGTATGTGGAAAATTTTTTTTTTTGTAGTTTTTAATGTAAACACTAAAGTATGTAATATGTAAACACTGAAGAAAGCTGAAATATACACTATATAAACACTATATAAACACTGAGCAATGTACAAAACAGCTAATAACATGCTTAAAGAGGAAAACGCTGAAGTCTGTGCATGCGTTTGTTTGTGTCTCTACAGGTCTGTTCACAGCAAGTGTTCCTTCAGCAACTCCCACACCAGTGCCTAATGTAATGTGAGATTGCCCACTAGGCACAAGTGTCACATGCCATATTATATATAAATATAGACAGCAATTAAAATGCTTTTTTGATTACTAAATCAAAGACAACTTTTTCTGGACCATGCTGGTTAAAAATCAACCTGCTAATCAGTTAAAAAATCAAGTTGTCTGATCAATAAACTGATGAGATGTGATTTTAGAAGACCCTTTATCATCTGTTTGTGTCCTGATGTATATAATTTTCAACAGACTAAATTTTCATAAAGTTTTTTTGGTAAGCATGAGCACATCTGCAGTGTATAGAAAGTATGTGATGTACAGTATTAAGTGAAAATTTGTATTGGTTAAACTTTCTGTTTTATTGTTTTATCTGTTTAGTGTTGTGGCCATTCACCGGGAAAAGTAACAAAAACAAAGAATTTAAAATGCCATTCAAAAGTAATAAGCTTATCTCTGAATCCAGGGTTGTGATGCCAAAAGAAGTCTTTATTCCAAAGAAACAAAACCAGGCAGTTCCAAAAACAGTCAGTGCATTTCCATTTTATACCATTTTCAAAGCATTACATATGCCCACCCTTTTCTCTTTCCAATCCCTTTCCAATCTCCCACTAATTAAGTACTTTAACACTCTATCTACCATTTAATGGCAGCCATATGGATCACTATAACCCATTATCAAGACAACATCTGATGGGTAAGAGTACAATACAACACATTGTGGGTTCATAGTGGGTTCATGGTCTACCTCTTGAAGTTAATTCTTTTGAAGCTTTCCAGTTATCCTCTTGTATTTCAGCATTGCCCATCATTAGGAATTTTACTCAAATTAATTTATTTTGAGGATGCTAATGCACAAAGATAACATGATAATATGAAAAATACCATACGTTTCCTCCTCTGATGCTTTTAAAACCTCACATTTACACTAAAGGAATTGAAAAGGAGGACAATGATGAGGTTTGGTTTTGTCTTTAAAGAATTTGGGGACAAATTACCCCTTTCCAACTTCTACCAACAACCATTCCTCCACACTGTACTTCTTCAGGATTCTTGACCAAATCTCTAGAAGTTAAAAGATCCAGCCAAATTCTGCATGTTTCGTGTAAGAAAAAGACCTGTTTCAGCTCATTCTCCCATGTTTGTCCATCGGAAACTCATTCATATTCAAGCAGTACCTAGTAGTAAAGATACAGTTTCCAGATAACCTTTAACATAAGCATCAATCATCCAGAGGGAACCCTCGCTAGAGCACTGAGCCTTCAGTTGTTACTTCTGTTTACACTTCTGAGTTTGTGCAGTATAAATACACATACATAAATAAATACATTCACATGAGACAAACGCACGCACACACATTCACATACTTTATGAGATCCAAGATGACGCCGCGGATGGCTGCCTCGGCACGACTCTCTTCAGTACTTATGTACATAACTTATCAGTCATATATTCTGTATTCATATTTAATACTCATAATATCAACTGTATCACATCTGCATTTTCTTGTATAGTCTGTATTTTCTTGTATAGTATAGTGTTATTTATGTCTGTACTTTTGAGTCACAAACAGCTGGAACCAAATTCCTTGTGTGTGTCAACACACTTGGCCAATAAACCTGATTCTGTTTCTGATTCTGATAAACATGTGAACACACACAAACATAATAACACTAACACTCATACTCTCTATACACCCACACTTTATTTCTGGTTCATAGTCTGTTCTGTAAATAAAACAGTCTGCATTTAAACATTCACAAACACCACCAGCAACGAGCAGTAGTTTGCACCATTCTGTGTTGACACACCATTCTGTGTTGACGTAAAGACACAAGCCATACTGAGGGTTAAGGGTCTCAGCATTGGCAGCTTGGTGGACCTGGGACTGAAACTCCTGTGACTCCTGAAACTCCTTAACCACTACCCCCACTGCACAGAGCTGCATTTCTGTTGGCACGAAATGTGGTGAGTCCATCTAGCTTAATGACAGCATCCAGAACTTTGTCACTGAGCCACGTCTCCATAAAAACAAAGGCACAGCAATCTCTAAATTCACACTGTGTAGTCTGCTGGAGTTGGATGTAGCCAATTTAATTTCCAGGGAGCAAGAATGGATGGGAGAGCCAGCCAGCAAGGGTTTGTTTTTAGCCTGGCACAGATACTGCCCTATTGCTGTGCATCCTCTTTCTCACACACTATTTTCAATGTCCCATTTACATGCACAGAATTAGGCAGATGCCCTTATCCAGTGCGACATAAAAAAGAGCTTTTAAGTCTACTCGGTTACAAACTTAGGATATCATCAACCTAAAACTGTTTTTTTAAAAACATACTCATAAGAAACAAGGGAAAACATGCTAGTTCAAGCTACCTCTTACCCTGAGAGATAATAAGATCAGTCGAGCAGTGCTGGTAGATATGAGGGAGCGAGGTGCAGTGTGAAGAGTGATAAGAACTTTGAGGTAAGTGGGAGCTGGTCCATGTTTAGCTTTGTAGACAAGCATCAGTGTTCTGAATCTGATGTGTGCAGCTACTGGAAGGCAGTGGAGGGAGAGCAGCAGTGGGGTGGAGTGTGAGAATTTAGGCAGGTTGAAAACAAGTCACATCACTGCTTTTTGGATCATTTGCAGAGGACGAATTGCATTCATAGTTAGAAGTGAGCTGCTGTGGTCCAGTCTTGAAATGAAGTCCCTGGGCAGCCTGTTTGGACAAAAATGGCCGAAACCTTCTGATGTTGTAGAGAAGAAACAGACATGAGCGTTTCACATTAGCAACATGCAAGGAAAAGGACAGTTGATTATCCATGGTTACCCCAATGTTGTGAGCTGTGCCCGAAGGGGTGATCAGATCGTTGTGCAGGGATATTGCAAGATCCTGACCTGGGGATGAATCACCTGGGATAATCAGCAGATCAGTTTTGAATTTCAACTCAATTGCTGAGACATGCTGAGATCCGAGCAGAAGCCGTGGTATCTGAAAGCAGGAAGGAGAATGAGTTCAGTTTTATCAGCATAGCAGTGGTAAGAGAACCCATGTGAGAAAATAACTTCACGAAGAGAGTGAGGACATTATTTTCCTGACTTTGGTTCCTCTTAAGATTTCTTCCTCAAAATAATTTCTCAATCAGGGAGTATTTGCTTGTCACCATTGCCTAAGGATTGCTTATTTGGCACAAATATAAATTTAACTTAAACATAACTTTTATCTTTACTCTAATTTTTTTATATTTCTGTAAAGCTGCATAGAGACTGTGTGCATTGTTAAAAGTGCTATAGAAATACAATTGAATAGTATAGTTGAACTCTGTTCCCAGCACTGACATGACAGAAACCTTATCTTCCCAGAGACTTTTCTTAGGC
Source organism: Tachysurus vachellii (assembly GCF_030014155.1). Lineage (NCBI taxonomy): Eukaryota > Metazoa > Chordata > Actinopteri > Siluriformes > Bagridae > Tachysurus > Tachysurus vachellii. Next base: position 12,236,475 of record NC_083460.1, read on the forward strand.
TTTCTCCTACAGCATGGACAAGAATACACAGTAGAGGGCTGATATCCAGCACCTTTCCCCTTCCCAGAACAACAATTCTGCACCTCGCCATAGACGCCCATATTCAGCCTTGTGGAATGATGATAGGATTGTGGTCACTTGAGAACCTGTGTCAAATAAACAAGTTACCCCCTTCTCTGAATGAACAATGGAGCAGTGCACTTTGTCCCGGCTAATCCTTTTGCCAATCCTTCCTGACATTCTGCCTGTAAAACAAGCATCAGAAGTTTTCCTGTATTGTTTTAAGTTATTGAAGCTCAGTCCTTTGTGGCTGACTTCATATATTACAGAAGAGATGGCTTGTAGTTCAGCTGCATGGATTTCACTTGGTTCTTACAAGTCACAGTGAGCTTGTTTCTCCAACAACTGACATTTCCTATCCACTTTGGTGTCATTTGGGTTTGGGTCATTTTTGCAATGTGCAATGATGTGTCTGTCTCCAGCACAGCAGAAATAATATCCAGGATGAGGTCGAGACAGATTTTGCCTACTCATTTCAAACTGCGTCAACTCATCTAACCCAATCTGCCTAGATTCAATTCAATTCAATTAAAATGTATTTTTTATAGCGCTTTTAACAATAGACATTGTCTCAAAGCAGCCATACAGAACATAAGAAATATTACCAAAAGTACAAAATATTTATACAAAGATGAATATTATACAAAGATTCAAGATTAATATTAGACTTATATTTAAATGTAAGCATATGGTCAGGATCCTCAGGATCCTCACAGGGTTGGCCAGTGGCCATCTCACTGAAGGTTCAAAATCTTCAAGTGGAACGTAACAGGAGCTGGCACAAGAGGAGAGGTATTAGCTTAGCGTAGCTGCTGTTCATAATATTAACTACAACTAAATAATAATGTGCATCTACTGGAGCACACGGTTATAGAATGTATTATATGTTTGCCTGGCTAAAGAGATGTGTCTTTAATGTAAACATGTAAACTGGGAGAGTGTGTCTGAGACCCAAACCATCTTAGGAAGACTATTCCAAAGTTTAGGAGCTAAATATACAAAAACGCTCTACCGCCTTTAGTAGACTTTGATATTCTGGAAACTACCAGAAGTCCTGAGTTTTGTGATCTCAAAGAGCATTATGGATTTAGCACATTAGAAGACTGGTTAGATACATGGGAGCTAAACCGTTTAGAGCCTTGTATGTAAGTAGCAGCAGTTATTTACGTAAAAGGTTCTAAACAGTTTAGATTGCTTGTCCTCCACAGCTCAAAGGACTGACACTACAAGCGCAGCAACGGAGCTCAGCAAATGAAGAGGGAAGCTTTCTTTCTTCAAAATACGAATTTCCAAGTAAGTGGTTATTTTAACACTCACGACAAAACTGCTTTATTAGGCAGTTTGTGATTGGTTTCTTAAATACTTCAGCTTCACACTATCGCACTCAGCATGACCTGTAGCCAATATAAACAAAGGGTTTCTCTCCTTGATTTTTCAACTAGGTCATGAATCTCATCAACTTGTCGCAATCTTTAACTGACCCGTAGACAGAGTCTGCAAGGTCCAAATATGCTGCTGTAACTGCTTGAGGACCGATATGCTTTACAACAACAACTGCAGGTGGCAAAAAGGCTGTATAGAATTTTTCTGATGCCAGACAAGTCAGAGACAGACGGGTCATCAAGCAAGAATTCAACACTCCTTCCAAGTATCATAGGTTTACTAGTGTAGGAAATTTTGAATAATATAATAATAGATATAAACTAAAGAAGTAAAAACAAACATTGACAAACGTAAGAAGAAGAAAATCATTGAACAACAAAAGCTATGAGCCTCTCAGACTGACTGCAAAAAGCTAGTGAATTTGAGGAAGTACAGGCAGCTTCCCAATCCAGATTGGAAAAAAAAAGGAAGTTAATTTTAGTCAGTGGAAATAGTGCAAAATCACTAAGGAACTAATAAAGGCAAAAAAAGAAAAGAGAGGTCACACAGGAGACAGTGTAATAGAATCCAGAATAAACATTCATCATGGTAAGACACAATTGTAGAGTAGGATATAATTTGATAAGAACATGATATAGTGTAAACTCATAAACATCAGTATCATTAGATAATAAGGGAACCCGAAAATGAGCTTCAGAGTAAAATTAAGCCATACATGTTAATTGAATTTAAACCTAACTTTAATTTTTTTAACTTTTTTATATTTCTGTAAATCTGCTTTGAGACTGTGTGCATTGTAAAAAGTGCTATACAAATAAAATTTCATTGTATAGTTGAACTCTGATATGACAGAAACCCCATCTTCCCATACCCAATTTAGTAGGGTGAGGGGGCTCTGTAATGAATTCCCTGCTTGCCCCGAATGCTGTGAGCTGAGCTGCTCAGCATGCCTACTGGGACTTTAGCTGCTTGAAGATCTAAATATACGTTAGGTTCTTATGGTCAGTCCAAACAATGAATGGGTAATGGGGAAACAAAATAGTTTAAGAAGTCTCTGAGGATGTCATTAAGGTCTGAAAAAGTGTTTAAGGTCTGAAAAAATGCTTAGGTGTTGACATTAGGCATGACCAAGTACTCAAACAGGCGCAGAGTGAAGAGTGTTATCCTTTTTATCCACAGAAAAATAAGCCAGTATTCAGGAGGAGCAAGTGAGTAAGTCATTAACATGAAATGGAGAACAAAGTGCTGACTGTGGCTGTAATCTAGAATACATACAGTATATATTTAAAGGTATTAGAGACAGCACTCAGTACTGCTGCATTCTGGAGGTTTCATATGCATCTAATTGAACATCTGTACAATAAAGCATTGCTGTAATCCTACCTAGAGGTAACAAAAGCATGAACTAGAACTTCTGCTTCATATAGCATCATTATATTTCTTATCTTGCCAATATTTCTGAGATGAAAGAAGGCTGTATTAGTGATATTTTCTACATAAGCTTCAAATGAAAGACTGGAGTCAATAATCACACCAAGGTCTTTCACCTCTGCACATGACGAAAGACCAACCAGTATAAAAACTTCACCCTATTTGAGTGTCCATGCAAGATACTGACAGATTGGGTCAGCTGTAGGTCTCACAAAGGTGTTCTGGCTTATGTATACTAGCTGTTATCTATTCCCAAGATTCCATATTGCAGTACATATCATGCATTCATTTATCTTTCTGGAGAAAGATGAAAATTTTATTAAGAAATTTAAGCACTTTCACTACATGTATGTGGGCATTATCCACATACTCGCTTGCATATTTCAATTTTTTACTCAAAAATATCAGGTTTCCATAGTGAAGTGTAATTTTTAAGGATGTATTATGCAGCAATAAACAGAATTATGACCTTTGTTTCTCTTTCATGACAAATTAAGGAGATAAAAAGTCTGGAGTTGATTCCAAGTCTTGAATTGATAGTTGTTCTGGGGAACTTCAAAAAGTTCAAAGAAGTGTAATTTCAAATGACAGAGGATTCAGTCAGAGTCTCAGTGTTTGAGTCTGAAAACACATTATGTTTTTCCTGTTAGTTCATATTGATTGTCAGTGCTTACAAGGATTTATTTAAATACTTTTTTTAAACATTGCAATGTATCTTGTTGCATGTTTTGTCAGTGTTCTTCATTTGATATCAACATGCTTAGATTTCGTTACTGATTCGAACGCCTGTGCTATTTGAAATTAACGTGAAGCTGTCAAGCTTCTGAGAATTCTAAGGGGTGATGTCAATTGAGGTGACTCCTTAGGTTTGTGGTGTTGGCATATTTTATTTCATTTTTACATGTTCAACACACTGCCATGTCAGTTTCTATTGGCTGTCCTTATTAATCTGGTGTGTAACCACAATGTTACTGTAATGAGTCTGTCTGTGTTTTGCCCTGTTTCTGTCTGCTGGTTTGCCTTGCTGTTAATTGTTTGCCCCGCCCACTTGTTTGTTGCCATGGACACTAATCGCACTCCATCTCTCCGTCAGGTGTGTTGTCTTAGTCACTGATTGTCTCTGCTTCGTGATTGGTTCCTGTTTGTTATATCTACTCCTTTTGTTCACTTCCCTGGTGCTGGTCGTTGTTGAATGTTTATGTCTATGTTCCTGTTTCCTGTTTGCTCAGTGTTCTGGTCTGTTTGCCTGTTTCTTGTTTTGGATTAATAAAAGTTTGAACTGCATTTGGATCCTCACTCGTCTTTGCCTCACCGCAACAGTAACCAGATCAGTGATGTTGACTTCCGATTTAAATCCATCTTTGTTGAAAAATTGCTCTGATAGGATCCAAATGATGGTGAAATCAGTAAAGCAACTTCATTTGAACATAACCCACATTCATCATAGTGCATGCATTGGAAGGCAGGGTGGAAGTATGAGTGCTGCAGGTACTTCGGTGTGCAATAATTGCTGCAAAATAGCCATGATTAGATCAAATAATTGTGATCAGATGGTTATTTAGTATATCAGGCCTAGTCACCTGTCTATGACCCCAACCACTCTCACTCTTATGCTTTCACTCAGGTTTGTTGATGGTTGTTGAAGTTGCAAACCTGAGTGAGTATGCGAGTGCGGTAAGGCGACAGCATCCAAACATATCAGTTCACCCAACACTCTATGCCCAAATACCCTCCAGATCTGCTCCTATTCCTAAGAAAAACAATTCAAAAAAAGCTTGACTTATCAGATGTGTTTTCAGCCTGGACATAAACACTCTTTGAGTCCTGATCAATAATTGGAAGTCTGTTCCATAATTGCAGGGCTTTGTAAGAAAAAGCTTTGCCCCTTCTATAGCCTTGAAACACTAAAAAATAGTCTTCACTTATTGATCATAATCTGTAGTCCTCTGGTAGCAAGACAACCTGAATGTGTGACTTTTTATGCTGTTTTTTTTTAACATGTCTTACATGTATGAATTTATTTAATTTAATTTATTTACTTATTTAACACATGTAGGTCACGTTACTGTGAGTTATGTGACTTCAAGGACATTTGTAAAACATCTATTTACTTTAAACAGATTTCATTATTTAGCTGTCACAGAAGGCAAAGGTATTGCAGTTTTTCTTTTAAAGTCTTCAGAGCAACAGTTGTTAATCAAAATGCAGACCCAGAAAATGCTGTTCGGTCAGTACTTAGTGACAACCATGCACTAGAAACAGACACATACCCCGCTGAAGGGGAAAACAGTTCTGCAATTTGTCATGATAAACAGACTCTAGCAAAGAATTAGTTGCTTGTCAAACGCTTGAGCATAAGCTGGGCTCACTGTTTCTATAAATGCAAATTGTTTAGCATATTTAAAAAATGCAACACTGCAAATTATAAGTGAAGTGAGTGTTGTTGTTTTGAGTGCTACTGAATGTTAAATAAATGATATTTTTATAGATATTTATTAGGGATGAGCGAGTACAGCATTATCTGTATCTGTATCCGTATCTGTTAACCATATGAATTATCTGTATCCGTACTCGGAGTGGGTGGGGCCTAACCAGGAAGTGGGCGGGGCTTGTCTTGAACTGGGTGGGGCTTTAACCGGTAATAATTAATTTGTAATATTTATAACACTAGCTTACTACCTTTATGTTTTTATGAAATATAGCAAAAACGTGTCAGACACTCAGTGTCTGGTTGTTAGAGACAGCTGAAGGTTTAAAAAAGAAAAAATCTCCGACAGGCAGAGACGCAATGCGAGTCGCATTCTACCAAGCAAGCACCACGTCTGAACGAACCAACGTTTACCAGAACTCTACTGGTTAGTAAGTATGTATTATTAACGTTACAACCCGAAGTAAAAAGCTGAAGAAAGCCTAAACGTTAACGGAAAAGACTGAGTGACTGAACCCGAGTGACTGAGGGAGAGACAGAGAGCTGTTCTGTGTGTGACTGTGAGTGAGCAGAGCGAGACACAGCAACACAATACATCCGTATGTGTGTAGGGGAGGGGCACTGTGACTAGCCTATCACTGTAGGGGAGGGGCGCTGTGACTAGCCTATCACAGAACGCTGACACAATCAGCTAGCCAATGATGATTTTCATTCAATCCGAGCACAGATATTGACTCGTATTACTCGTATAATACTCGTACTCGGCAGAAGTGCTTTATCCGTACCGGATACTCGTTTCAGCCGAGTATCTGGCTCATCTCTAATATTTATAGAAAGTATAGAATAGTATGGATAGATTTTTTTTTCAAGCAAAACTAATACTCTTGACTTAACTGATTTTTATTATTATGTATTATATTTATCTGTAGAGTTACTCAAGTTGAGCTCAGGTAGATCTTTTTTAGTTCTTCTTTGGATCCACTTGCACCACAACTGATCCAACTCTATAGAGCAAGAAGTGAAAAAAAAAGCAAGTTTTGCTTTGTCAATATTTTTTTTCCTTCTTTCTTTAGCAGGAATGCTCTAGACCAGCGGTCTCCAATCTTATCCACCAAGCAGAAGCCACACCAGAGTCTACTAAAAGCCAAGAACAACCAATTAAACAGGTGGAATCAGGTGTGGCTTCTGCTTGGTTGGAATGAAAACCTGCACCCACACCGGCCCTTTGTGGATAAGATTGGAGACCGCTGCTCTAGACCATTGTTATTATTCGGCAAATCAGCAGCACTTTGTGGCCTTCCCTTTTTCCTTGAGAGAAAAGGCTGACAACCCCAATCTATTTTAATCTTACTGGTCATGTCTAAGCCCAAGGTTGGTCTGTAGAAAAGCTGATGAGGATGTTCCCTTTCTCAAATGGTATTTTGCTATTGAGCATGTGTAGCATACAAAAAATGCTCACCTTAAAATAAATGTTTACATTGTATATTAAATATTTTAATAATCATTGAAAATAAAAAAACATTTTATAGTATGGTAGGTAAACTAAAAATGCTCTAAATTTTACTCACAGTTTTGCTTGTTAGTAAAGTTTTATGAAACATATTTACATAAATCATATTTACAGTATAGTACTGTAATATCTTAACATTGTATAAAATGACACAACCCTGCATGCATTTAGCTAATGTAGGATACAACTGAGTTGAAGGATAATGGTCCAAGAAGGCTGTTTTTATTTGTCAGAGTGTGCATTCTACCCAGTGCTAATGCTAAGGAGGCACTTAGCAATCTGCAAAATGCTCACCCCGATGGACTATTCATTATCGCCAAAGATTTCAATCTCAAGTTGGTGTTCCCTAAATTCCATAAGCATGTGGACTTTGCAAGGAGAGGGGCAAACACACTGGATATTGTTTACCCAAACATCCCCATCAGGTGAAAACCTGGCTAGAAGGAGCCACCTCTGTGCTTCAGAATTGTTTTGAATACTCTGAGTGGAACATGCTCAGGCAGGGGATGGAGACCATCATCATAATGCTCCACCCAGAAACTGTGGATGACTGCAAAGGTGTCTGCGCACACGCCCAGAGAATCCACTGCCACTTTCTGGACAGCAGAGACACCCAGTGCATATAGCAAAGCATCCAGGCAATCACAAACTACCAGACAACTTCACCTTTGCATATGTTCACAATTGCTCTAGTCATAATATACAGTATGCACACTGGTCAGTATTATTTTGTGTATTTTGTGTGAATCTTCTGATCAAAGCCTTCTGTGACTCAACATTCTGTGACTCAAATCCTTAACCACGTCTTTGGTCTCTATGGCCAGTCACTCAACATTGTGTCTGTCTGGGAACCTCAGTGTTATGCCAGCTCCTGGGAATCACCCTCAGCCTATCATCCTGGTGGAATGCCTCCACCAGGAGTTTGAGAGCTTCCAGGTTGGTGAACATTGTCTGGATGGAATATGCCCACGGCTCCCTGCCATCAACTACCATGGGTCCCAGTGCTATATAAGGATGCTTAAAGATGGTCTTTTCAGCTGCCTTGTGTGTCCTACCTTATCCCGTTCTGGTTTTGATCACTCCTGTTTGTCGGTTTTTAGATTACTTGACATTGGTTTGCACTTGGATTTCTACCTGCCCTGTTACCACTAGCAAGCCTGCCAGCATTTTAACGGGACTTTGGACCCTTGCCTGAACATCGTTTGGGGAAATGCATGAGTGTACAGACACACAGTGATGTCTGGCTTGACTGCAATAGAAACATAGCTGGTGATGGAGTTGCCATTGATGCTCCTCCACAGGTATTTTGGACTTGCCTAGCTGCATGGGTTCTGGTGCGCCAGTGACTGCTTAGTGGAGACTAGTTTAGAAGAAGAAAAGAGGTTGGACCTAGTGGTTGGAGTGCTAATTGCACAGTAATTTGTTTAGCTTGATTGCCACGCAAGTACAAAATACTGCAAGAGCAACTGAGTGTCTGCAGGCCATTTAGGCCTGGAGGTTTGGGTTCAGTCCCTCGGGGTTGACATTGTTTCAGCCGCTTTGTGCTGCTAGTGTCCTAAATGTTATGCCATATAAAATGTGGAATGAGTTCCATACCTGTGTGTCACTTTCCCATATGGCTAATGCACAATCCAACGCTCTGCAGGCTTGTCTATTTGTTACTTTGTCACTCCTCTGTTCTGCAGCTTTCTGGTTTGTGGGCAAAGAAAATGTTACACTGCCCTAAGAATCTGCGGCATTGATCAGCACTGCCATCAAACCTTTCTAGTAAAGCCATTTTAGCAAGATCCATTCTTTTACCCAGGGTTGACTTGGGCCAGCTAAGGGAGGTGGGCATTTATGGCCTGCAAAGCCATGATCTGTTTCTGATAGGCCACTAATACCTCACTATGGTGAGTGACCATGACCTGTAGTTGGGAAACATCCACTAGATATGACTGTGGCGAAGTTTTCTTTAGGGAAGTTGACTGAAACAAGGCTGAATCCATTTGCTGTGCTTATAAGGAAAAGCAGAATAGCTAACCATCCAAATCTGCATGCAGAGTTCTGTGTGAGGAAAGACAAAAATTAAAGTGCAAACAAATCCAAATCTTAACTGCAAATTTACTTTCATTCTTCTTCAAGCAAGTGATAGTGTTAAAAAAATATTTTTCATGGTAATGTTGCCACAAGGACATTAGTAAAGATAAAATATTCAAAACCACAATCATTTTTGAGAACTTTGTGTTGTATGTACTCAATTTTAATGAAATTCCAAGGCATTTCATGACTTGAAAATACATAGGCAGTGAATTGAATGGTAGATCTTTTCTCATCCATACAGTATGTAGTATCTGTTATGCAGTCTAAAATGATTTAAAAGCTCAAATCTGCTGGTAAAACAACACCACACTCTTTTCACTTCCATATTTTTATTGTTAAAATGGAAAAGTTTTTGGAAAAATAATGTTAGCGGATATAAAATTTAAACTTATATTTAAAACTATGAGGTTAAGAACTGCAACAGCAACTCTGGTTCTGAATGAAAAAGTAGAATTCGTTAAGGAATTTGCCTGTTGCATTACAAAGAAAATATAATAATCAAAACAATGGTTGAAATATACCAATAAATCCTGTATTCAATTATAAGGTAGTTTCATTAAGGTAGCATTGGGTGGATGCAATCCAATTGCTGGGGCAATCTACAGACATAGATTAACTATACTAGTTCACACAAAAATGAAAAACATTTCAAAATCTAGTGAGTGAGCTATTTTAACCTCTGTGTATGTATCATAAAATTATAAACACTTTCCTCTATTATATATTGCCATCTTTATTATTATTGTTTTACTTGTATTATTATTGTGCTAAAATCTTTGTCTTTAACCAACCACCCACAAAAAAACTGTGTTCTGGACAGTTCTTAACCCAAATGTAGTAGTTTCAGCAATCTCCTTACTTGTTTTCTTTGCTAGAGAGAGAAAGGCCCTACACATGACCCGTTACCCTAAACCACCAAAAGTTTAGTTTGTTTTTTTGTATTTTATTGAGATATATGATCTCTCTCTCCCTCTCTCTAAATATATATATATATATATATATATATATATATATATATATATATATATATATATATATATATATAAATATATATCTCAATAGATATAAAGATATTTAGTTATCTCTAAATATATAAATGTGTGTGTATACACGTATATATACATATATACATATATATATATACACACATATGTATGTGTGTTCGGTATATGTATTTATAGAGAAATTTGACCTTTCTAAAACAGTGTACCATCTTTCCCATTACCCCAGCATATGTTTTCCAGCTGTTTAAGAAACTACTCACTGCATCAGTTAGAGTTAAATAACTTGTTGCCACCTAAGCATTGCAGTAATTATCCAATGTAAGGTTCTTATATATTTGCTTAGTTAAATCCAGTTAGTGATTTTTAATGTATAATGTCAAGAAATGGATAGAAGGGCAAAAAGCAATGGTGAATCTATTAAACACAGGGTTAATAGGATCAGTGTTCAACTGTACATCATAATGAAAGCTACAGTTATATTTATCCACTCAATTCTATTTTTATTTATTTATTTATAAAATAGCCACCTCTGACGAGGACCAACAAGAATGGATGTGTGTAAAGAACATTAAAAAAAAACCTGAAAAATGGTGGGAGACAGTAAAATGAAATGTTTAAGATATAGAAGTTAAAAGGCGGAAAGAAAAGTCGGAAGTGAGCTTTAAGACTATTTGTAAAGCCATGAGAGCGCGAGCTTCCTCCATCCTGTCAGCTTCAACAGAGGCATGGGAGAGCGCGAGCGCGACACTGAGCTCACTGAACACGGTCCGAGAACCTTTTGTCCCTGAAAACTGCGGGAATTTAAGTGATAGCAAGGACTTAATATTTGGGTGTGAAGTAGCTGTTTCTCTGGTTTATGCTGACAGCTTGATCGGAACTGAAGAAAGCAGGATGCGCACGAGCTTAGATGCTCTCTGGCTGGAGACTTCATGTTAAGATTCCAAACCTGAAACAGCCAGGATCCACATTCCCCAAGATCATCCCACAGGCTTACATTTGGTACCAGACCTTTGAAGATTGTGTTGCATTCCACCTTTTTAACACTTTTAAGGATGTACGTGGCGTTGCTGTTTGTGTCTCTAGTGGGATTGTCTTCATTTACTGTTTTAGCCCAGATTGGTGAGTTGGTTTTGGTGTGGCTGAGTGATAGATGTTTTGTGTTATTAGTGATGTTTATGGCAAGTAAATGAGTTGTGTGAGTTCTCATGGCTCGTTTGTTAAGACTGGGGCTTCTTACATCTTACTGCATCCTTGTTGACGTTTATATTTCTGGATTGTGTGTGTGTGTGTGTGTGTGTGTGTGTGTGTGTGCGTGTGTGTGTGCACTGGATTATTTTTGCTTGTTTCTTTCACCGCCACAGACGCTGTGATTATTAAGGTCATATAACACACTTCCAAATCCTAATTGTCTTTTGATAACAGCAGCCAATTTTCTTTTACCAAACGGTTCTGATGATCCATATGAATTATGCATCTGTCCACTTAACAGCCTCTGTGATATTCCTCGAAATTGAACATTTTTTTTAATTTTTCATGCTCACTTTATTGTGTAGTTTAGGTTGCACTTTATGTGGCTAGGACTAACTTACTAAGTCCTTATAGCTCTGTCTTTGTTTTATGTAGCACCCTGATCCTGGAGAAACCATGATTATCTCATTTCACTGTGTACTGCAACAGCTCTATATGGCTGAAATGACAATAAAAGCTTTGAATTGCAGACAGCGCGTGCGGCGGTAATATCACAATCACAAGTGCAGGGTACGTGACGTCACCAGGTTATCCTTCTGGGTACCCGCTCTCGCAGCAGTGCGTGTGGCTCATCAGCGCGCCTGACCAACACCAGCGCATCCTGATCAACTTCAATCCACACTTCGAGCTCGAAAGCCGCGAGTGCAAGTGAGTGTCACACCAAGTCCACTTACACTCCATTAATTCAATCTCTCTCTCTTACCTTTAAAAGACAGGGGTTTTTAGCCATGTTAGCACATTATACAAGCTGCCTCAGTTGTGGCCTTCCATTTGAAAGCCAGCTTTATTCAACTCTGTCTCCTCTGTGCAACCAAATCTCTGCCATTATGACATATAACATAGGATGCAAAATGACAACTTGAACAGGGATCAGTTCTCTGGGAATGGACAGCATTTGTGCCTTACTCACTCTCTCTCTCTCTCTCTCTCTCTCTCTCTCTCTCTCTCTCTCTCTCTCTCTCTCTCTCTCTCTCTCTCACACACACACACACACACACCCTATTGTCATCTCTGTTGGTCAATCTATATACAGAAAAATTATTCTTAATTTCCACTGTTATAACGTAACTTATAAAGTAATGATTATGATCCTTAATTACCACTGTTGTAAATTAAAGGAAACATTTACATTGTTTATTCTTCTGCATGCAAATATGTACGTCATACCATGCGATTTTCAAAAAAGTAAAGAGCAATTTCTGTTTTGCAATCACACATATGTGAAAGGAGCAACAGAGGGCATGCTCTTTGCAAGCCCCTAGAGAATAGTCCTTGCACTAACATATATCAGATGTCTTTCACAACAGCTTTTGCTCAAGAGTAGTCAGTAGGCAGTTTTCATGGTTTGTTAGCTTCCATATAAAAAGCAGGAAATGACAGCATATCAAAAACCCAAAAACTCAATCTTATTTTTACAGTTACGAGCTTTTGCAAAAATCTATGGGGTTCAGTGAGGGGTGAGATAGAAAATGCCAAAAATATTTAAAAGACTGATTTAGACCTATCAACCGTTGCACGTTCTAATTGTAGGAGCTTAGCATAACACATGCTAATACTAAAAAATAGGCAGCTTTCTTTTCCCCTAATAAAAATGACAGATGAGCCATCTAGACTGAATGACAGCTACATAGGTGAACTGGCCCCTTGGAAGCTTTGGCCCTTCCCCTCAGTTTACATTAGCAATTTTCTGAAAATTGATTATTTTATTATTTTTTATTGTGCTATGAGGTAATTTTTTTAAAATTCAGAAATGTTTTATTTAAATATTATCTTTTTTTTTAACAGAACATTACATATGTATATGTAATGCTTTAAAAAATATTTAAACTCAATTAAAAAAGAATAAATAAAAAAATAAATAAAAACAATGAAAATGAAAAGAAAATAACAATAAACGGTTCTTTTTGTGGGGTAGCAAAGCTGAAAAGAGTAACATTATCTATGCAGGAACTATGCATGAGTTCACAGACACTGGGTCAAATTAAGGTCATAGAAAACTGACCAGCATGGAATGAGGTTGACAGGAAATGCCAGAGCACTTTCCTAAATGCCATTTAAAGGTTCATTTCATTGACTTTTATTGTGATTTTATACCATATGGAAACTTTATTTTCATATGAAGTGTCAATGAGTGCAAGCTGCACTGTTTTTTATTCACACAGGTGAATGCTGAAAAATATTAGTTCAATAAATTGAAAATAAATTTTAATTAATAATTGTTATTCTACTAGGTATGTCATTGTGTTTGTATGTGTGTGTGTGTGTGTGTGTGTGTGTGTGTGTGTGTGTGAAGGTATGACTTTTTGGAGGTTTATGATGGGGACAATGAAAAGGCGAGTCTAGTGGGGAAGTACTGTGGTAAGATAGCTCCATCCCCAATCACCTCTAGTGGAAATTCACTGATGATCAAATTCACTTCTGACTACGAGACGACTGGTGCTGGCTTCAGCATCCGCTATGAGGTGCACAGAACAGGTCTGACATACACATACACAAGCACACACAGTCTGTATTTAACAATGTAACACACATATACATTTTATTCCTGGTTGTCTCAGTCACAGAATGTTCCAGAAACTTTACTGCTCTAAGTGGGTTGATCCAAACACCAGGCTTCCCTGATAAATACCCCAACAACCTGGAGTGTACGTTAATCATATTTGCACCAAAGATGTCAGAGATTGTGTTGGAGTTTGAGAGCTTTGACATGGAACAAAATCCCACAGGACCAGCTGAAGCCTCATGTCGATTTGACTATTTAGAGATCTGGGATGGATACCCAACAGGTAAAGAGAGAGAGGCCCTGTACATGACCCATTTACCTTAAACCACTGAAATTTTAGTTTGTTTTTTGTATTTTATTGATATATATGATCTCTCTCTCTCTCTCTCTCTCTCTCTCTCTCTCTCTCTCTCTCTCTCTCTCTCTCTCTCTCTCTCTCTCTCAGTTGGCCCTCATGTTGGAAGGTATTGTGGTTCAAGTAGTCCGGGTCGAGTTGTGTCATACACTGGCATTTTGTCCCTCTCCATTCACACAGACAATGCCATCGCAAAGGGGGGATTCTCATGCAATTACAGGATCCAGTCCAACCATCAGCCAGGCCATGAGCAAGCCAGTTAGTACTGCTCAGTGTTAATTATCCGTTCAGTTATTATGAAAATTAAGGAGTGGAGAATGTACATCCATCTATGAAAATAAGAACTGTGTGGGTGTGTTACAGATGAGTGCCTTTCTCCTTTGGGAATGGAATCTGGGGAAATAAGTAATGACAGAATTACCTCATCATCTCAGTACAATCCCAGCTGGTCTCCCATCCGTTCACGATTAAACAACCATGATAATGGCTGGACACCATCAGAAGATTCTTACAGGGAATGGATACAGGTACAAACAATGAGATGTCATAAAATGTCATCTCATTTTCAACAAAGACACAAATATAGATTAACACGTTGTGGTCACAGTTCTGTGGAAAAAGTGAACAGTTGAATTTAATAGCTAGTTGGTCTTTCTATTGCAGCAACAACCTCAACCAAGCTGCAGATTATACCTCCATAATGTTCGAGATAGATTTTGGACCACTCTTATTCACAGAACTGCTTTAGCTCAATCATATTATTACGTTGTCTGGGTGAAAGAGGTCATTCTAGTCTGGTTTTCCTGAGGTCATTCCACAGCATGGGGTTACCTATGGGTTGTGACTGGGCCATTCCAAAAGGCAGAATTTTTTAAGCCATTCTGTAGTGGATTTGCTGCACTTATTAGGACCATTGTCCTTCTGCATCAATTCAATTCAAATGTATTTGTATAGCACTTTTTGTGAAATATTGCAAAAATTACAAAAAGGCTAACATTATACAAAGATTTATACAAAGATTCAAGATTAATATTATACTTATATTTAAATGTGTTTGTATTGAGCAAGCCTGAGGTGACTGAGATGACTGTGGCAAGAAACGGAGAGTGTGGAGAGTGTTATTATGAATAATGTCCTGTCATATACACTCCGACAATTGTGTATTGAATAGGAGGTTGTTATCCTCAGAGACCACATGAAGTTTGTAGCTTCTCTTTAAAAGTTCATGATCTTCAAGAAGCAGAACGCATCACTTAACTTCAGCTGAGCATCAGCTGCCACACAGCCACCCTGATGCTAACCTGTAGGTAATCTTGATATACTTGGGAATACCTTTTTCCCTTGATGATGGCAGGTTGTTTAGGGCCTGAAGCAATTGTGTGGTGTGCCTTTTCAAGATTGATTACTCAATATTGGCTGGACATCCATAGCCACAGTACTAACTACAGTAGTCTTCAACTGTGGAGAGATGAATATCTAAGCTATTTGAGATAATTTTGTAACCCTTTCCATCTTTATGTGACACAACTATTAA
Organism: Tachysurus vachellii; assembly: GCF_030014155.1. Classification (NCBI taxonomy): domain Eukaryota; kingdom Metazoa; phylum Chordata; class Actinopteri; order Siluriformes; family Bagridae; genus Tachysurus; species Tachysurus vachellii. The sequence continues at coordinate 12,252,013 of NC_083460.1, forward strand.
CTGTAGGTTTTCTGAGAGCTTTTGCTAATCATAGTTTAGTAGCTGCTTCTCATGAATAGCAAACACAAAATGTTTTTACTAAAAATGAATTGGATGCCAGGTTTGCTAATTTCCAACTTTAATTAACTTTTGTCTAGGTCATTGTTCTAAGGAAGTCTAAGTAAATTTATTTTTCCAACATATACTCTGAATATTTGAGCTTATTTTGTAACTTAGGTGAAGAATAAACAAGATTTTATTTAGATGCAGGTAATTCTAAAAGTTTCAGATACTTTTCATTTTATCACTGTAACTTAAATCAGCATTTAACTTAAAGTGTAGGAAATTATTTTCCAAGCCACCTTGATTGACTTGTTATGGTTTCCACTAATGTAGATGTAGGAAGGGTTTCCTCCCATAGTGAAAATGTATTTATAGACCTGGCTGAAGATTCTGACGCATTTAGGAAAACAAGTCCATCTGGAGAACAAATCCATGTCTAACAATACAATGTCTTAGAGGATGAAAGAATAAGTGAGGGGGGGATTTTTTCACATTCATTTTCTAACACAGATATGATTTGACTGAATTAAGCTTAAATTCAATATATTGCTGTTCTTGTGAATTCGACTGAGTAGTAAATACTACTGTGTAGTAGAGGAAGACTCCTAGGTTTTACTAGTTCCCAGTAAATCAAAAACAAATTGTCTTTCCCATCGTCAAAGCAAAAACTGTTTCAGGGGATCTCTATATTTAGTCAGTATTATTTGTGCAGTATTGTGTAGTATAAATTGTGCCAAATTGCATTTCCATCATTTTTTTAGGCTATACTATTAATGATTTGGTGCAATAAATGTGCAATATAATACAACTGCTTTGTCATGTTACACAATTTAATGTAAATTTAGGATGTATAAGTTAGTGGCTTACCGAAGATTATTAATTGAGTTACAGCACTTTGCATTTTACAGCATTTTATAGCTTTTCTCAGCAAAGGGTTGTACAGTTGACTGCAAAATTGACTTTATTTAGTCTGAAATATTTTTAGACAAACAATCGAAGTATATTTAATATGTGGTAACTTAAGGCATTCCTGAAGTGTTTTAAAACAGAAAAAAGTAGAAAAATACTGGGAACAAGCATGAAACCAATAGATACTTGGTACATGGTTCCTTAGATGTGCACACAGAGCTGTGAAACCATCAGATCAGTTTTAGTAATACTGGGAATGAGTATTACACTTTCAGACTTTCAGTCTGGTTTTGGCCCCAACTGTGTCTTAAGAAAACAGAGAGATTGTAGGCTCAGCAGTGCATTCCTCTTGCAGTCTTCACATACAGGTACACGCAGAGCAGTATCCTGTTTTTCACAGGAAGAGCTCTTTTTGTTTGTCTCCAGGCCACTTGTTCATGGGAACTTCATGTACGTCCTGCCATTGTTTTGTTGTTAGCAGTCTTTAAGGTTTGTTTAGTGTTCTTAAGCTTATTAAAGCTTGCTACATCCATCTGGGTGCTTTGTTGAATGGGGAAGCAACTGAGCAAATGCTGACTTGGTTTCCATCTGTACTCTGTGATACGTCTATCTTTTCACAAGAACAGAAGTAACTCAACTGTTAATGTTTTTAAGTCTTAATTTTTTTTTTGCTTTTCTCCTTGCAAAATCCTCCAGCTATTTAATGATCTCCAACTCATTGATAGCAGGTTAAGTCTTTCATAGTTCCTATTTAATCTGTCCCATAAGGAAAAAATAAACATTTTCTGTTGCATTTAGGGACCAGAAGTGTCAGAAAAAGACTAAAATCAGTTTTTAATTCTTTTTTAAATGCAATTTGTTACTGAGATATAAACCTGACATAAACGCAATGCAACTCTGATACTAGACTGAGGCTTCTTCCATAGTTCATATTAACTCTATTCCATTATTATTCCATAATAAACGCATAAAACGTAATAAAAGTATAGTGTGTACAGAATATATAAACTGCAACGCATACTGGGCCCTTTTTTAATGTAGCATTTTTTTCGAAATATTTTTGCCATTTCTAGTTGCTGACAGTTGTGAAGCAGCACAATAAGGCCTGCAACATTCAAATACTGTTAGTGAGGAGGGACATTTTAAATCCATATTTCTCTAAAACTGCTGTGTGACAATATCTATTGTTAAAAGTAGCCTACAAGCAAAATTGGATTTATAAAAGACAAATAAACAATATAAACACATTTTAAGTATCCCTCTCTTTCTGTTTTTCTCTCAGGTAGATCTGGGCTTCCTGCGGTATGTTTCAGCTATAGGAACACAAGGAGCTGTTTCTAAGGAAACTAAGAAAGCTTACTATGTTAAAACCTACAAAGTCAGCATCAGCACCAATGGGGAGGACTGGATCATGGTGAAAGATGGCACCAAGCATAAGGTATAAGACAACAGAGGAACTTTCATTGAAGAAATGATGGCCATGATGGTGACATGTACAATTTAGAATTTATACTCTTGACAAAACTCAAACGTGTTTTAAGATGCAGACTGTGACATTTTATTTATTTAACTTTACAATATGATTGCTTTGAGCGAAGTGTTTAAGTTTGAACATGATGTATCTGAACATCACCCATACACAATATTAGCTTTACAGTCTGTATTATAAACAGCATAATGAGTTCAAGGCATCATGTGAGTGTCATTGTTCTAGTGTGTGGGAACATGCTCGTACCTTTGTCATTGTGGCATTGTTCAATTTCATTGCATTTTTTAACATGAAACCATTTTCCACATCTTGGCTTATGCATGTCAGTTATGTAAACATAAACCTTTTGCTGGGACTGTTACATTTCTGGGGATATTCAAATTCAATGAAAATAGTTGAAATCAGAATATTACTATTTATACATGTGAAATCCAAATGATAAGTGCCAAACAATAAAGCTTAAACAGAAAAATTTGTTAACCTTATGTCAAAAGTTTCAAATGATAAAATTCACAAAGATTTTATTATTAAAATGTTAAAAAAATGTATCATAAGTATATGATAAGTATATGATATGAGGAGACAATTAAAAATCCGATTAAGAAGATTAATAAGAAGGTAACTTCAACTGCATCAGCAAGTTATTAATTTAAACTGCTACTTTACTGGATGGATTGAGGATATTTGTATGATAAAGAACTATATGTGAATATATATGCTTTGTCAGATTCTAAATGAAACTACATTGCCGTTTTCCCTCTGAGCATCTGTTTCAAAATGTCAAAAAGCACATCCTTTATTTAATGGGGTGGGGCTTACTTTCAAAGCATATAAAAAACATGAATGGATTGCTTCTGATACGCATGCATCCTTTTTTGCTTCTTTTGGTACATTTGAGATGTTTACCTAGGAGTTTACCTTAAATCTCAATTGGTAAACTAAGTTTAAAGTTGGAGGTGTTTTGAAAGTAAGCTCCACCCCATAAAATGAAGGATGTGCTTTTGACATAAATGCAGTGCTCAGAGGGAAAACGGCAATGTAGTTGCATTAAGAATCTGACAAAGCATATATATATTCACATATAGTTCTTTATCATACAAATATCTTCATTCCATCCAGTAAAGTAGCAGTTCAAATTAATAATTTGCTGATGCAGTTGAAGTTACCTTCTTATTAATCTTCTTAATCAGATTTTCCTCATTATAGAAATGTCTCAAAAATATGCAGGAAACTGAATATACTTCCAAAATGCTAAATGCTTAAAATTTGAAAATATACTGTAGGTTTTTTGTTGTTTATTTTGTGTTGTTTTTAATAATGGCCCCATGAACTTGCCATTTTTGACCATTTCATATGAAAAGAATGAGATATTGGTGTAGAAATGAGGCAGAAATTGCCTAATTTGACTGTACCGATGCCATCTTTACAGTCACTTTATGTGAAAATGCATACATAAATACTTTATATGAAATTTTCTGAGATGTTTTGAGAATGAGGAGATGGTGTTATATTATTAGAGAATTCCATGGCGCCACCTACAGGTGTAAGCTCATGACACCTGGACATTTTAAACTGTATTGGACCAAATAATAAGACAACTTCCTCCTTCTCACCTAGTTACTGTTACCAGTTTAAACTACTACACAACTGGATAAAATTTAGGAAAAGTATAATAAATCGATATCTGTGAATCCATTTGCAAACAATTCAATAGCTAGTCATATTATTTCTATCATTTTTTTAATGCAATTTCAATACTAAAATAGATTTTCTGTTGTTCTGTTCTGTTCATTCCACCATTTGAAAAAATGAAATCCAAATCAAATCAATATTTGTTGTGATCACCCTTTGCCTGAAAACAAGCACTAATTAATTAAGGTACACTTGCACACAGTTTTTGAAGGAACTCGGCAATTAGGTTGTTCTGAATATGTTGGAGAACTAACCATAGATCTTCTGTGCATGTAGGCTGTCTCAAATCCTTTTGACTCTTTATATAAATCCCAGACAGTTTTCATGATGTTAAGATCAGGGATTCCAAGGCTCACTTCCAATGCTCCTTGTTCTTCTTTATGCTGATGACAGTTTTTAATGACATTGGTTGTATGTTTGGGGTCATTGTCTTGCTGCAGCATAAATTTGGAGCCAGTCAGATGCCTCCCTGATGGTATTCCATGATGCATAAGTATCTGCCTATATTTCTCAGTATTGATGACCCTATTAATCCTGACTAAATCTCCAACTTTATTATCAGAAAACGCAGCCTCAAACCTGTTTCACTGTTGCTTGCATACACTCATTATTGTATCACTCTGCAGCCCTTTTGGCAAACAGCCTGCCCCCTGCTACAGCCAAATATTTCAAATTTTAACTCATCAGTTTAGAGCACCTGTTGCCATTGTTCTTCACCCCAGTTCCTATGTTTTCATGCATACAGTAGTTGAGTTGTCTAGCTTTGTTTCCACATTGGAGGTATGGCTTTTTGGCCACAATTCTTTCATGAAGACCACTGCTGGACTTTTCTGTATATTAGAATACAGAACTTCACCAGTTCTTTGCTGATAGCTCTACTTGACATGTTGAAGGAAATTGTCTTTCATCTGCCGCTTTAAGTTTCCTTTGCCGACCACTCGTCTACAGTCCTTGACGTTGACTGTTTATTTGTGCTTCTTCAAAATAACTTGACCAGCACATCTACTCTGCAATCCTTGCCTGGACAAGACCTTGCTTATGCAGTCTAGCTACCTTGTTGCTGTGCTTGGTCTTGCTATGGTGTATAAACCATAAGGGAGGCTTAAAACTGGGTGAGGAACAGCAAAACTTTGCTAGTTAGGTACAGTTTTAACAATCAATGCAACAGTGTACCCACCCATGATGATGAAAGATGAAACATTTGCCAGTCATATGTTAAAATATTTCTATTACTTGAAAAATGTGTGGGTTCAAATTAACAGGCCATGCTTTGTTTTTCAGGTGTTTCAGGGCAGTAACAACCCCACTGATGAGGTCCGTGACTTTTTCCCAAAGCCTACACTGACACGGTACATACGGATACGACCTCTAACATGGGAACAAGGCATCTGTTTGCGCTTTGAATTATATGGCTGCAAGATATCAGGTAACAGACAGATGAAAACATAGAAACAAACTTAGCACCATCAAACACATACACAAGCATACCATCTATTTCCCTGATATTTTTGGCAATTAATAATACATATGGCTTATGTTTAATAACTAGTTGTTTTTAGCCTTTGGGAATAGCAATGATGGAACAGTTGGTATGTTCACACTCTAACAGACTATATTTTGTATTAAATCATACTTGTCAGACCTATTGAAACATTACTCTTCTTTACTTTTGATGACTTTACATCTGTGCTGCCACCATTGAATAGACACAAAATTGGTATACCATACGCTGAAGAATTTTTTTTCTGAATTTCTATATCATAGGAACAAAGTCAACATATCAGTCATGTGCAGTACTTAAATGACCAAACCAAATAAATGGTTTCCTGAACAAAGTTGACTTAGAGGCAGTACACATATAGAGTTAAGGTTAGCTGGCTATGTAGTGTAACCAGCAGATTGACATAATGCTCCTGTGGATCTGAAAACATAATTGAAAACATAAATTCAGCTCATTGGCCTTGGACTCTTAGGCAGTATTATGCAGTTTTCTGTATAGTTTCCTGCTGTAGTTGTCCTTTCTTTGCATGATCCTGGCCTTCTTTCTGGACCTTTTCACTGCATACCTGTTCCCTTTACAAAAGGCTTTCCACCCCTATTAAGAAGGGTCTTAATGTCTCACATGACCCAGGATATACCTTTTGTAAACAGACTCGGTTGGTACAATGATTTTATAATAAAAGATAATATAGTCAGCTACACAGTTCATTAGACCATTATTGTCTTCAGCAAGTGGACAACAGAGCTCATGCCATTTGGTCACATCAAAGCAATGTTACAAACCTTCAGTGGTCTCCTGTGTCCATCTTCTTACTGTTATGATAATGCTTGGTTTGAGGTCAAAGTTTTGCTGTAACTGAAGTTTTGCTCTAAGATTTACTATATCACAGGTTTTAATCATGCTATGGCCAGAATTTTACAAATTTTTGCAGTTTTTGCCACTTTAATAATTTTGTGTAACATTACATAGTAATATTTCTTTCACTAAAATATGTTAATAATCTTTATTTTTAATGTCTCTCTCATTTTTCTTAGATTCTTCCTGCTCTAGCATGTTAGGCATGGTTTCAGGTCAGATTTTGGACTCTCAGATCTCTGTGTGGCCTGAGCTAGAGAGGGGCTGGTTACCGGAGCAGGCCAGACTGCTAACAGGGCGCTCTGGCTGGGTGGCACCTGTACCATCAGTACCATACGGCACAACAAACAGCCCCTGGTTGACAGTGGACCTTGGTATTACTCACTGGGTCAATGCAATCATCTTGCAGGGGGGGAGACACAAGGACAAGATTATGTTTGTTAAACGCTTCAAACTGGCCTATAGCACAGACGGCTCTGTCTGGAGCTACATGCAGGAGGAGAACAGCACCAAAGTTAAGGTGAGAGAGAGACAGATAGAGGGAGAGGGAGAGGGAGGGAAAGAGATGGGGAGAAAACATGCACAGCGATTGAAAGAGAATATAATGATTTATGTAGATATGTATATATGTCTCAACCTGCAGGTATTCATGGGGAACCAAAATCATGACACTCCAGAGGTGCGTTCCTTTAAGCCACTGACAATGCGTTTTCTACGGGTATATCCTGAGCGTGGGTCGCATGAAGGCATGGCTCTCAGACTGGAATTGCTGGGCTGTGACACCCAATGTGAGGAACAGCCCACTTCAACACAAACAAGCCTAGGCATAACAAACCAATTTTCATCCTTCCCAGTCTTTATAAATTATTTAAACATGCCTGAATTAAGGTTACATGGAAGTTAAATTGAATTACCCAGTGATTTGCACATACTAAAGTATAAATGCATAGGCTTTAATGAATGAGTTTACAAGAGGTTTCTGTAAATGTAAAATAACACTATAAACACACAACTATGCCTAGAAGTGGCTGGTACTGTATGGCATAACTTTAAGGTACCTTTAATTTGGTGATCTAATATGTAATACAGATTCAGCAGCAACTTCACACAAATTATATTAACAATTATGAGCACAAATATTAAATAAAAACATGTTTTATAAACACAAACACTATGGTATATACAGAATTAGAAAAATTTGACAATGAATAATGACACATAAAAAATATATAGTAGTATGCAAAGTTTTAGGCAGATGTTAAGAAATACTGTAAAGAAAGAATGTTTTTAAAAAATATATTTATATATTTTTATACAGCAAGTATCTTGATAAATGTATTTTATTGTTACACTTCTTTTACTAAATGATATACATTGTGGTTTCCACTAGATTTTGGAATGTATCTCTGAGGATTTGTGGCCATTCAGTCATAAGAGCATTAGTGAATTCACACTACTGTAGAATGCCTAGCTTTCACACCAACCTTAGCAAACCATGTTTTTATGGTCCGCATTTTGTGTATGGGGCACAGTCATGCTTGTGAAGACTAGGACTATTCAGAATAGTATGAGTTTTTATACAGTAAGTTGCAGAGACAATTAAACAAACTCACATCTTTCCTCATTAAGCTGAACAAACCCAAACCCTGCTCAGCACCATTTGTGGCCAAAGCACAAATTGAATCATACCAATGGTTAGTTTAAAGGGATTAATTATTGGTCACCTTTTAATGCTCAGGTAGATAAATGCATATTTTATTTCCACAAGCTGGTGCAGGTTTGAACTAGGCCCCTTATGCTGATGTAAGGCATTCTAGACATTTAGACTTTTGCCATTTAACTTTGTGGCAACAGTTTGGGGAAGAATATGATGGTAGGGCCATATTCTTTCAGCCATATAATGTATCAAAGAGGAAAAAATGACACATTTACATAGGAGCGAGCAGCAATATAATAAATAACAATAAATTGATTAAATGGGGGGGCACGGTGGCTTAGTGGTTAGCACGTTCGCCTCACACCTCCAGGGTCGGGGTTCGATTCCCACCTCCACCTTGTGTGTGTGGATGTGTCCATGTTCTCCCCGTGCCTGGGGGTTTCCTCTGGGTACTCCGGTTTCCTCCCCCGGTCCAAAGACATGCATGGTAGGTTGATTGGCATCTCTGGAAAATTGTCCGTAGTGTGTGATTGCGTGAGTGAATGAGTGTGTGTGTGTGTGCCCTGCGATGGGTTGGCACTCCGTAGATAGGCACAGGCTCCCCGTGACCCGAGGTAGTTCGGATAAGCGGTAGAAGATGAATGAATGGATGAATGATTAAATGCTTATATGTACAAGCCACCTTCTTCAGTTGGCTGTCAAAGACGATTTCAGGTTTAGGAGGTCCAGCTGATTTGCTAAATCACAATCACCAAACAGTGCAGGTCCTTCTGCTCAGTGTTTGGTTATGTAATGGACATTATATTAAATAATTCTTAAATTATTGCACAGTTTACATGAATTGTTTTAAACACATTCACACTATTAAAGGGCTAAAAAAGATTTTCTATTCTAGATGCTACTCCTCTTCCTCCTGCTACTACAATGGCAACCACAGTGTGGGTAACTGCTAACATCGCAGTAACCAGCCCAGGTGCTGATAACAATGCAGTAACCAGCCCAATTGCTGGCATCACTACAACAGAGGACGGTGATGATGAATTTGCAACTTATCAGAGTGGAATTGGTACAAGTGAAGACTATGAGCCTACAGGTATCATATACACACTCCAAACTTAATCCCACACAGACATGTAACACAAACACAAAATTTTATTTATTTGCATATTACATCTGCATTTTGTACTTGTGCTCAACTACAGGTACAGTGGCAGAGCCCATGGAATCTGGTGAGGGACTTACACACTACATACATACTGTACATACAGTACATACATAACATTATGAACCTTAGAGATTGTAATATCTCAGAAGATCTACTCCATTATATTGGTACCAGGTCTGAGTATTTTATAAAATACTGGATTTTCAAACTGTCTCCAGATTTTACACAGTATTGTGCAGAAAATGAAAAACATTGCATGGCTTGAAACAACATATTGTTAAAAGAGGAATGTGACATGGCCATGGGCTCAACCAAGCTGGATAGATAATTATAAGAAAATGAAGGTCACTCTGACTTTTTCTAATCCTCAGCTGTACAGGGAGTGCAGAATTATTAGGGAAGTTGTATTTTTGAGGATTAATTTTATTATTGAACAACAACCATGTTCTCAATGAACCCAAAAAACTCATTAATAGCAAAGCTGAATATTTTTGGAAGTAGTTTTTAGTTTGTTTGTAGTTTTAGCTATTTTAGGAGGATATCTGTGTGTGCAGGTGACTATTACTGTGCATAATTATTAGGCAACTTAACAAAAAACAAATATATACCCATTTCAATTATTTATTTTCACCAGTGAAACCAATATTACATCTCAACATTCACTAATATACATTTCTGACATTCAAAAACAAAACAAAAACAAATCAGTGACCAATATAGCCACCTTTCTTTGCAAGGACACTCAAAAGCCTGCCATCCATGGATTCTGTCAGTGTTTTGATCTGTTCACCGTCAACATTGCGTGCAGCAGCAACCACAGCCTCCCAGACACTCTTCAGAGAGGTGTACTGTTTTCCCTCCTTGTAAATCTCACATTTGATGATGGACCACAGGTTCTCTATGGGGTTCAGATCAGGTAAACAAGGAGGCCATGTCATTAGTTTTTCTTCTTTTAGACCCTTTCTTGCCAGCCACGCTGTGGAGTACTTGGACGCGTGTGATGGAGCATTGTCCTGCATGAAAATCATGTTTTTCTTGAAGGATGCAGACTTCTTCCTGTACCACTGCTTGAAGAAGGTGTCTTCCAGAAACTGGCAGTAGGACTGGGAGTTGAGCTTGACCCCATCCTCAACCCGAAAAGGCCCCACAAGCTCATCTTTGATGATACCAGCCCAAACCAGTACTCCACCTCCACCTTGCTGGCGTCTCAGTCGGACTGGAGCTCTCTGCCCTTTACCGATCCAGCCACGAGCCCATCCATCTGGCCCATCAAGACTCACTCTCATTTCATCAGTCCATAAAACCTTAGAAAAATCAGTCTTCAGATATTTCTTGGCCCAGTCTTGACGTTTCAGCTTGTGTGTCTTGTTCAGTGGTGGTCGTTTTTCAGCCTTTCTTACCTTGGCCATGTCTCTGAGTATTGCACACCTTGTGCTTTTGGGCACTCCAGTGATGTTGCAGCTCTGAAATATGGCAAAACTGGTGGCAAGTGGCATCTTGGCAGCTGCACGCTTGACTTTTCTCAGTTCATGGGCAGTTATTTTGTGCCTTGGTTTTTCCACACGCTTCTTGCGACCCTGTTGACTATTTTGAATGAAACGCTTGATTGTTCGATGATCACGCTTCAGAAGCTTGGCAATTTTAAGAGTGCTGCATCCCTCTGCAAGATATCTCACTATTTTTGACTTTTCGGAGCCTGTCAAGTCCTTCTTTTGACCCATTTTGCCAAAGGAAAGGAAGTTGCCTAATAATTATGCACACCTGATATAGGGTGTAGATGTCATTAGACCACACCCCTTCTCATTACAGAGATGCACATCACCTAATATGCTTAATTGGTTGTAGGCTTTCGAGGCTATACAGCTTGGAGTAAGACAACATGCATAAAGAGGATGATGTGGTCAAAATACTCATTTGCCTAATAATTCTGCACTCCCTGTATAGTTGATGAGCTGCTATGGTAAAAAACAGGAATAAATCAGTATCATGCATTTTTCCCTTTTCAGTGTGAAAGCTAGTTAGGCTATCAACACAAGCTCCCAATATTTTTAGTTGTTCATGCCACTAATAATTTATCAAAAGAGATGCTGGCTATGTTACAGAATAAATAATATTACAAATATTATGAAAAGAATAGATCACTGTTAAAATATACTCTTTGCTAATTTCAATCATTCAAATGTCTAAAATGATTAAATATAATTAACAACATTGACAGTGTAGAAATCGTACTCATATTCTATCACTTTTCCTTTTTTATTAACTGTGTAGACTTTTTTTTAACTGTGTAGACATCCATCCATCCATCCATCCATCCATAAATCCATCCATCTAAATCTCTCTCTCTCTCTCTCTCTCTCTCTCTCTCTCTCTCTCTCTCTCAGGATGCATCCTTTATGTGGTCCTGCATCCATTAGGTTTCATCTACAATGGACAATAATTTAGTTAGTCCTTAAAAACTCCTGACTGTGAGCTGAATTGGAGAATAACACCAATGGCCAACAGCAGTCATGAGCAAACAATTACAGCCATACAGTTTCTAGGGAAGAAACAAAAAAACTATAGCCTTATTCCATTGTGAAATGGGCAATGTAGAGATATTGCTGTTGATTCTTAGAAATGTTTCTGAACTTTTTCTAAAAAAGTGCTTTGATATTTCTTTGAAAAATGACATTTATGTAAAAGTGTACTACTTCTGCTTTCTGTGTTTTTGCATTTTGGGCAGCCTATCTTTGGTTCAACTGCAATTTTGGCTGGTTAGACAGTCCCTCCTTCTGTGGGTGGAGTTTAGACAGCATTGGACAAGTGGAGTGGCTCTTACAAAACCAAGACATGCCCTCCAAATATCAACTTCCCAATGAGGATTATACAGGTGAAATTTCACTGGTCACTCATGCAAAAAACTGACTTTAGTGTTAAAAGTGTCAAATGAAGCTGCTGTAAACAATTTAAAAAATGGTGCTCTGCATTGCAAAAAATGTTTAGTGTAGACATCTAGCCTATTCATGAGTAAGTTTGTTTAACTGCTGTTCTTTTAATATTTCTAAAGCATTTTATTTACTGTCATCAGGGGAACCAGGAAACTTTATCTATACTGCACTGACCAGAGAATCACATACAGAGACAGAAAAGCCATCAGAGCCTGAGCTAAAGCAGACTCAGACAGGAAGGAAGATGGGGATGGAAGGCAAAAGAACCACAGAGGCTGTACGACAAAACGAAATGGAGAGTAAAGTCAGGTTGGCACGGTTGGTCAGTTTGCCTGTTACGTCTCTTGATGAAGATCTGTGTGTATCATTCTGGTATCGATTCTCTGGAGAGAACACAGGTGCCCTGCACATTCGCCAGAAGACAGAGAGGGGAGGGGACAGACTGAGAAAAAGTGGAGAGCTACAGGATGACAGAACAGACACACAAAGTGGTGGATATATGATAGAACAGGAGGTACTGCTATGGAGGAAGGAATGGGAAAAGACTAAAGGCTGGAAAGAAGGAAGAGTTCTGATTCCCCTTGCTGATAAACCATACAAGGTAACTTTTTTTATTCCGGCACCTCAACAAGCCATTGTGTTGACTTAATATTATTAATTAGTAGATCTCTGTATGTATATGTTAGGTGATTATTGAGGGCATTGTTGACAGCACATTGTCTGGACATATCTCTGTGGATAATGTGAGAATTGCCCCTGAAATCCATGCTGCTGAGTGTAAAGGTAAGCCCCATCTTGGATAATTATACTTTGCCACACATTTGTAAGCTTTCTCTCTCATTTCCTATTAGGGTAATTTTTTGTCTCGGTTGTACTGGCTAATCTGTTTTTATTTAATCTCAGTTAAGCGTCTAACTAGTTCACAAATTCCACCCCATTCAAGTTCGAGTTCAATTCAATACGCTCTGTGCAGATGTGTAGTTGGGCACAAACTCTGTTAGCTCTCATTCTCTCTCACACAGTAATCTTACAGATGAAAATCACCAAACTTTATCTGTCAGTTCATCCCAGCCTCCTCTTGAGCTATAGATGATGTTCAGCCACTCTCCTTCTGCTACATACTGCATAACACAAGAACAGTTACATAGATTTTGTTTTTACAAGAAAAACAAAGTTAATATCTTCCCTATATTCCTTCTTGTGTTGTTCCTATATATTATTGTATATCGTCGCTGTCGGGCGGAATCCTCGTATCTCCAAAACCATTATTTTTCAGAAAACGCCGTATTTTTTTGAGTTATTAAACATTGTACCGTTAAAGTTGTTATTACACCTTATATTGCTATCATATACCATTGTGTACCAACATTAACACAACATTTTCCCAAAGTCACGTTTTATCGGAGATACAAGCTTTATGACTTGGGACCAGGGAGATACGAGATTATGCTGTCATTGATAAGAATGGTACGGACACAGACGTCGCTGCTGCCAGCAGTGTTCAATAAAGTCTGCGGTCACGTTGAGCCTTTTGACAAGAGACAAGACTTCAATAGTTAACCAAAGCTAAAGACTGTAGTTACATACATCTTCCTAAACTCTATTTTAAAGGTTTAAGAGCTATAAGTGATGCAATACAAAACACGATAAGCTGATTAGGCTGTCTAATAGGTGGAAATTAGTCTAATTTGCTCGCAAACCTACCTTCGTGGCTCACGGGTTTCTTTCTGCACAGAAGCATTACAACTATTGATTTTTAACAAAACAGGCCTCCTCAAATGTATCTAACCTAACTATTTTCACTTGTTAGTGTCCACAAAGCAGTGTTTTACATGCACAGTGCCAAGAGAGGCATTGTCTATAAGTAGGCTGACTTAAAGTCAGTAAAATAATAATAAAAACAATAATTTAATAGTAGTATCCAAAACATTCAATTTAATTCAAATATGATATTATAAAAAGCATTTTAAAACGTCAATGAACATGTATAGTAAGCAGTAAGAAATAGTAATAAATAGATATTTAAAATACATCAATAACACAGATAAATATAGATAAAATCATAGTTAAAGGAATAGTTAAAAAAAAAATTAAATTAATAAAGGTCAAATTATCGTTTCACTACGTTATACGACATGTTTACCTATAATAACGAGGCAAAAAGCCAGCCAGCTTGCTTAAAGTGATGAGCATGACGGCAAAGGCAGCTACTTGTTGAACATAACGGTTTGCCTTGACATTGTAAGATACAATCCTATCTTATCTGCAATGCACAGGGTTTAGTCTGCGTTGCAGTGGATTGTCTTGCGCTAAATTCCTGTCCTCAGACGAGCACCAGAACTAGCTGGGGTCACGAAAATCACTTTAGATATCACTTTAAGATGTGTTGATTCGTTGCGACTCTTAATCTTGAGGAGAAATATGCCGCAAAGCTCTCGCGCAGAGTGAAGAAGAGGTGGAGTTACAAGTTTTCTCAGACAGTTGAAGTGTCCAATGGAGTTAAGAGATTTGCGGTCAAGCTATTTTCAAGGCTTTAGATTGGTTAATAACTTGTAAAAATAACAGACCCACATGGGGACTGACCAATAGCATCGATATGTGAAAAAATATGAAATTGACAAAATTTGGACATACGAGGTTTCCGCCTGACAGCGACGATATGTATATATGAATGAGGTAATCAGGTACTTTTGTGTGTGTTTCAGATCCAGAGTTTGAGTTTGAGGTGACTATTGGTCCAGCTAATCAAGAACCTGGTATGTCATCCATTGCATAACTGCACCTTTAATGTTTGTAGAATATATATTGAAACAAGCAGCTGAACTAATTAGATTTTTTTGATTAATTCAAACAGGGTGAGGGTCATAGCAATGTGAAATGTCTGAAATATGTTTTCTTTGATAGCTTCCTTACTGTTTGAAATATACGTTCAAAGGTATTTGAGACATACAAACATTGAGGCAGCAAATTTGACTCTATCCCAGGCGGGATATGTGGGGGATTTTTCAAAATATGAATTTAAGACTTTTTAAAGACCATTTACATTTCAAATTTCAGCCTTGGTCTTCCGCTGTGGTTTGCACTAAAACAGCAGGACTTAATGAAAATTCTAATTTATTATCTGCTTTCGGAGTATACAGGAGTATAGGGGTTTCCCTGTTAACTTATTAGGTGGACTTATTAGGCAATAACTAGCTATGCTTTATATGTGTGCTTGTACTTTTTGTAATTTTGACCGACCTTCTCCCTTACTGGCAAACATTTCTTTGAACATTTTGCAGCATCTCACTGCTTTGTGGCCAGGACTTTTCTTTTTTTTCTGCTCCTTTGCATTTGCACTCCATTTTTTTATGTGGTGGCATTTTCACACTTCAATTGCCTGATTGCCAGATTTTGAGAGGTCTGTCATTCATTCATCGGCATCACATGTCAAGCTGAGCTGATCTGCACAGCAGACAGGCCAGAATGGCTGCCAGGCCATCAGGAAATGTCCCAGTGCTCCAGATAACCAGTCCGCCCCTGCATACAAATTAGTAACATGAATGTGACCTAAATTCAGATGCGACCTAAAGTGGACCTACATGGACATACTGTGTAAGGGAATGATTTGACTGTGTGGGGGTAAGAGCATCTACTGTGCAACCTCCTGACAGAGGGAAGAGCTTTGAAAAGATTGTGTTTATGGTAAGAGGGTCCAGGAAGTGTAAGTCGTTAAGAGGTGGCAGATTCTCAGCTGTTTCTCCTTGGGAGCAGTGTAACAACAGGTGAATATGACCAATATGTTCTTCTTCTTCTTTCGGCTTTTCCCTTCAGGGGTCGCCACAGACTGTGTGGGGGTAAGAGTATGTACTGTAGGTTGATTAGACGTGTTTAATATGTGATATTAAATGTGGAGGAAGAGATGAGGGCATGTTCATTTACAGTCCCATAAAAGCATGCATCTTCACACTGAGCTTATTATGTAAACAAATAAGATGTGTCAATGTTTATTCTATTATGAATCAGGACAATAGAGGAGACTATATGGCATGAATAAATTTAATTTTTGAATTCAAGGTTTTAGTCTTGATGGAGTGCAACCTCCTGACAGAGGGAAGAGCTTTGAAAAGATTGTGTTTATGGTAAGAGGGTCCAGGAAGTGTAAGTCGTTAATAGGTGGCAGATTCTCAGCTGTTTCTCCTTGGGAGCAGTGTAACAAGTGGTGATGGAAGAGGTGAATATGACCAATATGTTCTTCTTCTTCTTTCGGCTTTTCCCTTCAGGGGTCGCCACAGCGAATCATCTCTCTCCACCTATCTCTATCTTCTGCATCCTCAACACTTGCACCCACTAGCTTCATATCCTCATTAATTACATCCATATACCTCCTCTTTGGCCTTCCTCTTTGCCTCCTGCCTGGCAGCTCCATGTCCAACATTCTCCTACCAATATAATCCCTCTCCCTCCTCTGAACATGTCCAAACCATCTTAATCTGGCCTCCCTAACTTTGTCCCCCAAACGTCCAACATGAGCTGTCCCTCTGATGTACTCGTTCCTAATCCTGTCCAATCTTGTCACTCCCAAAGAGAACCTCAACATCTTCAGCTCGGCTACCTCTAGCTCAGACTCCTGTCTCTTCTTCAGTGACACTGTCTCTAAACCATACAGCATGGCCAGTCTCACCACTGTCTTGTACACCTTCCCCTTGATTCTTGCTGATATTTTCCTATCACACAGAACTCCTGACACCTTTCTCCACCCACTCCAACCTGCCTGCACTCGCTTCTTTACCTCTTTCCCACTCTCTCCATTACTCTGGCCTGTTGACCCCAAGTACTTAAACTCCTGTACCTTCTTCACCTCTTCACCCTGTAACCTTACTGTTCCACTTCCCTCCCTTTCATTCACACACATGTACTCAGTCTTACTATAGCTGACTTTCATTCCTCTTCTCTCCAGCGCAAACCTCCACCTCTCCAGGTTTTCCTCTGTCCAAGTCTGACCTCCTCTGACAACTGGTCCATCACTATAGCAAACAGGAAGGGGCTCAGAGTCGATCCCTGATGCAGTCCCACCTCTACTGTGAACTCCTCTGTCTGACCTACAGCACACCTCACCACTGTCCTGCTCCTCTCATACATGTCCTGCACCACTTTGACATACTTCTCTGCTACTCCTGACTTCCTCATACAGCACCACAGCTCTTCTCTTCTCACTCTGTCATGTGCTTTCTCCAAGTCTACAAACACACAGTGCAACTCCCTCTGACCATCCCTATACTTCTCCATCAAAATTCTCAGAGCAAAAATTGCATCTGTTGTGCTCTGTGAATATGACCAATATATCTTTCAATAATGAAAGAGTAGAAGTGCTCTCATTGTCTTTGGTAGGTTGAACTTCTTTAGCTGCCACAGGACGTACATGCCCTGGTACGCTTTTTTAATTAGAGAGGTAATGTGCAGAACCCACTTGAGATCCTGGGTGAAGATGGTCTGACTGGGGAGTCACACATAATGATAGCTATAGGTGGGGGTAGGTTCTTGCTTTTACAACCATCTCCACTGTTTTCACAGCACTGAGCTTTAGGTTGTTCACACTGCACCAGTTCACCAGATGGTCAGAGATCAGTTCATAGAGAGTGGTGGTGTCTGCAAACTCTAATAGTTTGATGGACTGGTGACTGGAGGTACAGCTGTTGGTGTACTGGGAGAAGACTACAGTAGAAAGACAACAGCCTTGGAGGAACCATTATAAATGATCTGGAAGTCAGAAACATTTTTTCAGTCTCATATGCTGACCTCCTGTCAGTCAGGAAGTCTGTGATCCACCTGCGGGTGGAATCAGGTACACTCTGCTGGGAGAGTGTAGCAGAGCTGGGATGATTGTATTGAAAGCAGAGCTAAAGTCTACAAACATTATCCTGGCATAGGTTCTTGAGGAAGTCTGCTGGGGGTCCAGGAGAGGGTTTGTGATGATTTTGAGTGGGAAACCTCAAGGCACTCAAAGGACTTCATAATCACAGATGTCAAATGCGTCATGCGTTTTTCAGGGACGGTGATTATGAAGCAGGCTGGCACATGGCATATCTCCAGTGAGGTGTTAAAGATGTATGTAAATACAGGAGACAGCTGATCTAGCCATACTAGAGTCTGGTCTATTTGTAATGCATGGGTTCTCTCTCTTGAAGGATCTGTTGCCATCTTTCTCTAAGACAGATAGAGTATTTCTTGTGGAGGTGGGCAGAGAGTGGGCTGTCTTGCCTGAAAGTTTTGTGTGGTGACTGGCTCTGTAGAGTTCTTATGCTGCCACACAAGGTAGCAAAGAGTCACTGAAGGCAATATGGGAGCAAGCAGCAATGTGGCAGTGAGTAGAAGCACAGACAAAGATACACACAGTCTCAGCAGTTTCTCTTGTAAACAGGTGCAAATAAGTTGACTCACAAATTTCACACACCAATACACACAGATCCAGTTCAATGTGGGCAACAGGTAGTCAAAGGCACAATAATTTAAAAGGGCTAATTGGAATCCAGGTCGCACAGTTAAATGAATACAGTACCGATGGGGAGATGACAAAAAAGTAGGGCAGGCAGAATCATGAACTGGGGCAGGCAGGAACAAAACCAGAAACTTCTATAGAAAACAGGACGGAATAGCCGTTTAGGCATGCAATGCAAACTGAAGAGACTCGTGAAGAAAGCGTGCCTGTAGCAAGCTTAAATAGCCCCAGAGAGCATAAAATGGCAGCTGCCCTGGAAGCACTCCATCCAAGATGGCCGCTGACCCCGAAGTGAACGTTGCTGCTTTAAGACCATATTATTTTGTAAGTATCCATTAGAAGATGGGAAAATTGTGAGGGATGTACATGTTCATCAAAAACACTTAAGTGGGCTGTGGCATTCAAGTGATGACTGGTATTAACATTCCCCACACTATTACACCACTTCCACCAGTCTGAACAGCCTAGATACAAAGCAGGTTGGGTCCATGTTGGTGCAAAATTCTGATCCCGCCTAAAATCGAGATTCATCAGGCCAGGTTCCATTTTTCCAGTCTCAACTGCAGCCTCAGATTTCTATTCTTGGCTGGCAGAAGTGAAACCTGAAGTGGAACCTCTGTTTGCAGCCCAGTCACTATGGTTTTTGACATGTGGTACATTGAGATATTTTTCACACTACAATTGTGGTTGTCTGGGTTACTGTTTTGGCTTATTAGAATAAAAGTAATTATTATTCAGCTGCTAATAGCTAAGTTATCATTCAATAATTATTTTTGCAAGAAAGTTTTAGCATTTTGGTATATTTACAGATATACTGTAGCTGATGGTAATGCACTCATGCATTTTATTCATGCAAAAAAGTGCCACTTAATACAGTTTTTAATTTCATACACCCATTATCAGCAAAACTATAATTAGCATTGTGAATAATGTAATTGCAGTAGCTATCCATTGAGGGAAGAATAGTCATGTATATACCATCCTTTGAATTGTAAACCTGTCACACAATATGATGTCAAAGACATTCTAAATGCTTAAAGTGAAAAACACAGCTTAACATGACATAATGTACTAAAAACAACTAAAAGCATTTTATCACGCATTTCTCTCTTTCCATTTAGATCATAGCAGTAGATAGTGTTTATGACAAAGTACTCTAAGAGAAAATAGTTTTCCTGGTAATTGTTTAGTCCATTAAGTCACATTAAGTGTTTTTCACATCTAAATTTTTATAATATATATAATATAATATATGAATTATATAAATAATATAATAATACAATAACAAATAACAATAAAATGTCCCATTTCCCAGTTAATCTGCACACAAATTTTGTGAACCTTTTTCTGACTTTTTCAAATATTTTCACTTTGTTGATAAAAGTATAGTACAAAAATTGGATGAAAAATCAACTGTTTCTGTAGGATTTTCTTTACATCTTGTTGGTTTCATCTCACTGCTGAAGCCATGGTTTGCAAAATTGCAGGGAATGCAAGGTATCTCACAAATCTTAACGGATATCAGGAGAGCTGGAGATGGATTAATGGAAAAGAGTTTCCAGAGTATTAGATCATAGCCATCTTCATTTAAACATGGCTTTTTGATAATAACTCCCCGTGAAATATCAAAATATTAGCACACAAAATCTGTCTTTATTATTTTGAAATATTAATTTGTGAAATAAAGTAATGAAACAAAAGAGGAGCTTGTGAGTTCCTTGTGCTACTCCATTTGAGGACCCATGATTTATTGCTTGGTGTGTGTGTAACACAGACTGATCCATCCTAGAGTTACTGTAAAGGAACTGTAATGAATTTAGTCAGGTTTGTCTTAATTTATGTGTTGCCAATTCAGTTGATCTATTTAATGACATGGTATTACTTTCAGTGATGGGTTTTCTGCTTCATACAGTACCATTATGCATGTTAACAGTGCTGTTGCTCACACTCCACCAAAGTCTGAAATAGTCCTTTGTTTATAGTGGATATTCTGATGTTCTGATTGCAAAAAAAGGCTATATTTATTGTTTACCTTTAAAATACAGGGGTTTTTAGCCATGTTAGCACATTATACAAGCTGCCTCAGTTGTGGCCTTCCATTTGAAAGCCAGCTTTATTCAACTCTGTCTCCTCTGTGCAACCAAATCTCTGCCATTATGATATATAACATAAGATGCAAAATGACAACTTGAACAGGGATCAGTTCTCTGGGAATGGACAGCATTTGTGCCTTACTCACTCGCTCTCTCTCTCTCTCTCTCTCTCTCTCTCTCTCTCTCTCTCTCTCAGCAGAGTGCAAACTTGAGCAGAGGTGTAAGGACATTGTGTGGAGGTTTGGACATTGGGATGGCTCCATGCTAAAGACAATGAACCCTATTTTGATTACCATCATCGTGATGAGTGCCGTGGGTGTGTTGCTAGGTGCTGTGTGTGTTACAGTGCTCTACTGTGCCTGCTCACACAATACTGAGCGAACTACATCTGCCCTTGAGGATTACAAGTTTGAACTGGTTGATGGCCTCAGGTTCAAGAAGGATACAGTTAGCCCAGAGAAATCCTATACAGAGGCATGAGATCCAATGTTATTCAAACTGTAAATTAACACTTTATCAAAGCTTGTGACTTTTCTCAGGATATATAGGGTGCTGTAAAGAAAATATAATGTACAGTGTACTTGTAATTACAAAATGGTTGGTTTGTCTGTTTTTGTCCTTGTTTTTTAATACTTGGATGATAGTTATGGAATAATCAAGATGAATGTATTTTTTTGGAACACTCTTCCACAGAATCTTGCCACAATCATTTTTCAGATAAGAAGAGTGCATCGCATGCAACCAGGATATCTAACCCAGTCAGTTTGGATCCTTTATACAATTGGTATTTTGGTGATTAATTTATCATTTTTTCTAGTTTTATAATTTCTAAGTTAGAGAAACACAAGAAATCCTGTTCTAATCTAACTCACTGACATTACTACATTCCAAAGAAATGATTAAATATATTTTTACATGTTGTTAATTAAATTTTTTTCATTGCAAAAGTTTTGTTAGTGAAGGAATGTTTTTGTAAGTTGTGTGTGTGTGTGTGTGTGTGTGTGTGTGCATACTTACATGTGTGTTCAAACACAAACTCTTTACCATTTTCGTACTGACACACCTAATCCTGATGATCTGCTCTGACCCCATGGGACCATGGCAGGGCCTCACACTCAAACTAATGTTTTTATCAATCCTGATGCATCCCACCTTTACAACTTTAATCCAGCAACAAATATAATTCATTAGTTTAATGGATTACTGTAGTTAGAAGACCTGAAATAGTTACACCATAAATAGTATGTGCATCCTATACAGGTAACCACAAGCTATTTTACTTTCCAGGACAAATATTTTATACTTAATATTCTATGATATTATCCATTATATGTTCTCAAAATTTAAAACCTATAGGTTTTAATAACTAGGTTTAAAATGAAACCCCGGACCCCAGAGGTCTGTAAATAACAATTAGTGGAATTGATCCTGTAGACTTATTTTTGTGGCTACATATGTTAAGTTAGTATATAGAACCTCAAATGTGTTGAATTTATGTCTAGATTTCTGTATGGCACCTAGCTTATCATCCCTTGCCTGTGATGTGAAGCTGATGTATACAAGCGGACAAGCTTTATTTAATGCAACAAATCTGTTTAGTTTAATCCATGTTTCTGTTAAGTACAGAACACTAAACTTCTGATCAGTAATCAATTCATTAACAATAACAGCTTTATATGCATGAGATCTTATATTTAAAAGTCCTAGCTTCAGATAAAAGGTGCTGGCTGTACATTTACTATGATCTAATTTTATACCAGTAAGGCTACTAAAACAAATTTTTTAAGTGTTTAAACATTTTTTTTTAGCTCGGGAGAACAAGACAGTTTTTATGTTTTGAACCCCGAGTGACGACTCATTGCAACTAGCAGACTGCAGGATTAGCCTTTTTGTCTGCTCTCTGTCCTCTGTTATAATCAGAGATAGACAATAACATGATAAAGTCCTAAAAACTATGGAAAAATTCTTACTAGTGAAACACACTGATATGCTTGTCATTACAAGAAAAGAGGAAAATGTGATTTGTCTCCAAATACACCTTCAACAGCTCCTCTACCAAAGAAGCATGTAAAGAGTGATGCAGTGGATGACCTAACATTAAGTCAAGAACAGAAAAGCATCATTCCACATCCCTAATCACAGTCATCTGATGAAATGGATATGTTAAAAAAAACAAGTATCAACATGTTTAAAGTGTCAGGATATTGTGTATTATCCAGGATGTGTTATACCATCCAGCTGCTAGGGGGACCCAGAGTAAACTATATGGGAGAGGAAGTGACATGCTGAATAGAGTTTAGCCACTGGTTTCGGAAGGAGTACAAAAATGAAGAAAAACAAAAATGATGCACTTCTGAGGCAAATCTCTGATTTGTAGGACAGAGTAAACAATTAGGATTGTTACTATTGGAGATGAGATGAAATCCTCATCTGGACTTGTGGTGAGCAATGTGGACAGTGCTCATCACATTGGAAGACAGCAGCAAAGGAAAGAACAATGGCTATTAATAATTAGATTTGCTTTCAAGACTGCACAGAACCTCACATGGAAAGGAGAACAGGGGAATGACTTTCAGGAGAAGATACAGAATCTCCAATGGTCACTGATTGACAAAGCACAAAAAGAAGGCAAATGGGTTTCTATATTAACATTAAGGCTATTAAACATAGTAAAGAAAGTAAATCATGAACCAAGTACATCATATTTGATTTGACATTATTTCTGAATCTTAGATTGCTGAAAGTCTGTTTGCTTTATTAGCCTAAAGTTTATTTGAATATGTGGACTATTTACAATATTGTTTTAATCTTTGTTTTTTAATGTGAAATTAGACATATGTGAGGAAATCACAGTAATTTTTATTCAAAGTGAGTAACTCTCAATACTTTCAACTTTAATTCTTCATGTCAATTTGACTGTTTTCTGTTAAAAGAAAATCTCTGTTTATGTTTTTTTTTTTTTTACAAAGGTAAAGAAAATTCTTTAAAATAGATTTTAAAAAATAAATTTTCAGGGCATGTAATACATCACCTAACAGATGTAATATTTGATGATATTTCTTGATGTAAATCAGATTAAGTTAATTACCATAAGCATAATGCCACAGTAAACAAGCCAATGGTTTAATGTTTCAAAATATTAAAAGACATTTTAATCAATTAGGGGAAGGGGGCACAACTTATCACTTCTTGTTTTCTCGTTTTCTAGTTTGAACTTAGGGTTCAAGCATTTTTCTTCTTTCACATTATTTTTACATTTGTCCAGTAAAAATCTGTGATTTGTTTTATGCATATTTCATTATTTACCTGGAAAGAAGAAAAGTGAAACATCAGAACATGACCCATTGGTGGATCATGTTGTAATGTGTGGCGTATTTGTTTTGTAACATGACCATATAAGAGCTTACAATTCTCATCTAACAATACAATCTGAATAAAATAAAATATAATTTATATATAAATTAAAGATAAACTAAGACACTGTGTCTAAAGTAAAACTAAGGTATTATAAATACACATTTATTTATTTGTTTGTTTGTTTGTTTGCTCACATGCTTACTTACTTATTGAATTACCTGCTTGTGTATGTTATCTAAGAATTAGTTTAGGTATAGATGATCCCTTCACTGTTTCCCCTTTCACTATCCTCTGGACACAAGCCATGAATGCTAGATGCTGTACAAACGTACTGGCTAAGTACCTGATCTTCTTGTGACAGGAGTAACCAGCAGAGGTGTTCTCAATCACTCCTGCCTCCTGACACTTACTGATTTTTTCTTGTCCTGTCATTCACAAAACAGCAGCAGGTTACACTCCTGTCAGATTTTCTTTGCTTGTTTCTTATGCTGCAGTAAATAAAATCATTAAAAAAGGAATTGTGTGAATTTACATGGCTAATGGAATAAATTAGCATAGTTGTTTTTAAATAGCAAGGCAAAGATCAGCAACTGAGATCCCAGACCCGACTACTGAATTCTGAATTCTGCAGACTATATAATCATGTAGAATTCTAACTGAGAGATTTATAGTTGAAAATTATACCAAATTTGCCTCTTTAAAAATTAACAATAAACACAAAGGTGAAAATGAATATCTGTGTGAAACTTTACTTCCTATAAAAAAATCTTTCAAAGGTGTGTGAATTTCAGTTTTTTTACACAAAGTTTTGGCATAACAACCGGTTAATACAAAAAGTTTCATCATACCAATGTGGAAACTATTAAATGATGTGTTCATGTTTCTGCTCCACTGTCCCATAGGATAAGTTTATATTGCATGTTGTATGTTTGATGTTAAACATATTTGATATTTGGAGATTTTCAAAAAACAATACTTGATTGCAGAGACCCGTCCCCATTACTCCATTTCTGAAAAGTTCATTTTAATGAACATTTAGTCAGAAAAATATAGAGAAAATAGAGAAAATAATCATTATTATTTTATTTAAAGAAATAATAGGATATTGGAAATTAAATGGTAGACTATTGAAATATAACATTTTTTAATCAAATTAGGACCATAATTTTTAAACATTGGCAATGGCCATCTGTGCATAATATTTTTGGAAATTACACTGTTACTAATATGTTATTTAATTAAAACTATCATTGTGTAACTAACTCCTAATTTAAAGTTTTTAACAACATATTATGAACACTCATTGTAGGTAAGTCAGTTTTTGAGTCAAAAAGCTAAGCTTACTCACAGTGGACTTCACTGTCCTCATAGGGACTTCACATCACTTTAACATGCTAGGGAAAATCCAGGTGCATCTGAGAGTATAGCCTCAATGGCAACAGGCATTATTCTTAATATTATATTTATTCTTGTGCTTGACAGACTTATTTTCTGATTAAGTATTTTAACTTTCCTCAAACTGTTTTGCTATTTTGTCATAATTCAACTTTTTTCTTGATGTTTTGTTATGGAAAATATTATACGCTAATGTCAGGATAGCTAGCTAATAGTTGTGCTGTGCTACAGATGTGCTACAGATGTGCTGTGTATATATGCCCCACAACTGGATAGACTCATGAGGAGGGCAGGATCAGTGGTTGGAACAGAGCTGGATTCACTGGTGACAGAAGCTGTCAAAGACCGGTAGGGAGGGAGCCAAATGCAGAGACACAGATAGGAAAAAGGAGGGGTTTAATAGGCAATAGCAGGAGGCACAAACTTAGGGTAGTTACACAGAGCCTAAGTCTAGACAATACTGAATGCTAGTTGCAACAGGGAAGAACAAAACAGAGGGACAAGAGTTTTTTTAAAGCAGAAAGATAACTAAAGGTTTCACCAGAAACAAAAACAGGTAAAACTTCCTCGATGAGCGCTATACAGAGTCTATACGTAGAATAAACAGAGAACAAAAACAGTCGTAAAAAGTAACAATAATTAATAGCCTATAAACATAGGGAGGATAAACAGTATACACCAGAACTGGCTATCACTGAGATATACAAGGACAGAAAGCCCAGAGAAGCTATTAGACTTTTGAAAGCAGCAAAGCCGAATACCAAAGGGGCAACTGGAAACAAAACTAACGGCGTAAAATGCTCATAGTTCACTGAAAGGAATAATCCCAAAGGAGAATACAAGGCTCACAGTTTGGAAAATGAAAACATCCACGGAACAGGAATAAATCCAACAGAAACGGAAGACTCACAGTTCAGAGTTCAAAGTTAAATGCTCACAGTTTGCAGAAAATAATAATCCTGAAGGAGAAAACAGGGCTCACAGTTTGGAAAACAAAAACATCCATGGAGCAGGAAAAAATCCAGCGAAAACGGAAGACTCACAGTTCAGAAGGGGTCCACTGAGCATTCCCCACCAAAGAGGATGATTCACAGTACAAAGCCCATTAGAGATCTATGGAGCAGAAATGGGAAAATCCATCAGCAATGTATCTGTCTAATCTGTATCTGTATCTGTCTAATCTGTTAACAAGCCGGTAAATTCAATAGGCGAACACCAAAGCACAAGGAATCTAAAAAACCGAGCCCAGAGACAAGGGGAAGAGAAGGCAAAAACAGAAACAGCAATGGCGGGACGAATCTTGAGGAAAACTAGAGACCATCTGGCAATGAACATATGACAAGTGCTTTTCTCCTTCGAACTTTCCTTAAAAAAAGCTGCATCAAATTGCACTCCTGCTTATTTTTTCAACTCTATGACTATCCAAATTCTTTTTCACGAGCCTCTTTCTTCTCAAGCTTTCCTAATCTAGCATGATTAAGAAAAGTAAAGAAAGACTGAATTAGCCAGACTTGATGATGCAGGGTAAAAGAAGAGTTTATTGACAATCATTACACATGACACATGACATTCATGCTTCTACAAAATGAGACTCAAAATCATACATCTTTTATCCATTCTCCTTGTCAAGCACCATGCCTTCAGCTGTGCTTTTGGTTGTTACAATGTTTTCACCACATTTTCCTCCCAGACATTTGGGTGTTTACTGAACACCATTATCTCTCATTCTTTGTGGACAATGTAATCAAATCTCCAGTAGACAGTATATGAAGTGTGCTTGGTTCCCATACTTGTGGATTTTTCTCATCACCTGTGTCTGATAAACAGCTCATTCTCACCTGGGT
Organism: Tachysurus vachellii; assembly: GCF_030014155.1. NCBI lineage: Eukaryota > Metazoa > Chordata > Actinopteri > Siluriformes > Bagridae > Tachysurus > Tachysurus vachellii. The sequence continues at coordinate 12,279,420 of NC_083460.1, forward strand.
CTCCATGGTGTTGTGAAAGTACTGCACCGATCCCACAATACAAATCATCTTCTTCCACAATGAATGGGACGGAGGGGTCAGGGTGACGGAGGATGGGGTCCGTGAATTTTTCTTTGAGTAGTTCAAAGGCTCATTGGACCACTGAAGTTTTTGGGTTTCCCTTTTCTTAGCAACGTGAATGCAGATGCCACAGTACTATAACCCTGAATGAAGCGACGGTAAAAATTTGTGAAACCTAGAAATCGCTGGGGCTCCTTGATGTTAGTGTGTGTGGACCAGTCTGTCACTGCACTCATTTTGCTACATTTGTACCCCTTGGTGGCTAATAATATGCACCAGAAACAAAATTGACTGTTGATGAAACTCACATTTTTCACCCTTGACAAATAAGCAGTGTTTTTGTAGTCTTTGGAGTACTTGTCATCATTATCCCAAACAGCAGTTGCCCAATCCAACACTTTCCTGGTGAGCAGTGTAAGGAGAAATGCACATTTAGTGGATTCCAAGCGGTTTGTGTCCGGTGAAAAAAAATACCTCACACTGCCAGAGGAAACCTTTGCATTTCTCTGCAGTCTCATAAAATTTTTCCGGGAGGGCCATGCATGCAGAATAACTCTGTGCCGTAGCGGAAGCTACGAGAACTTGCATTAAATGAGCGCTGTTGTGCTACCATTGCCTGAAGCTTTTGCATATCCACTGCTGGATTCAGGTGAAGTAGGTAGGTGAAGTATCCTGTAACTATTAAGAAACAGGATCTATTAGCAGAACAACTCTTGCTTAATATCAAATATCTCATGATGCACCCTTGTCTTGCTCGATGTGCGCTGCTTTGTTCTCTTGTGGATTTGTTTTTTGGGCCATGTCAGCAGGGTGTAAATTCACTTCACTCTCACACTGGACCTCACTGGATTCTTTCTCAATATTCCCTGTAGCAAGCACGTGATCTTATTGACCAAAATTGATGTGGCTAGTACTCTCTCCCAGTAAACTAGCCAGGGCTCTATGGTCATAGTTGCTGTGAGTCCTAAACAATAGTTGTGTTGTTCTGGTCTTTGATCACCTAACTCAATTAGTGGCTTGTTGTCTTTATCATATCGTCGCTGTCGGGCGGAAACCTTGTATGTCCAAATTTTGTCAATTTCATATTTTTTCACATATCGATGCTATTGGTCAGTCCCCACGTGGGTCTGTTAAGTTATTAACCAATCTAAAGTCTTGAAAATAGCTTGAGCGCAAATCTCATAACTCCATTGGACACTTCAACTGTCCACCTCTTCTTCACTCCACGGGAGAGCTTCGCGGCATATTTCTCCTCAAGAAGAGTCGCAACGAATCAACACGTCTTCTGAGGTAAATGTCTTCAAAACACTGGGCTCAAAGAAAAAAAAATCTTGACCCCCGCTAGTTCTGGTGCTCGTCTGAGGACAGGAATTTAGCGCAAGACAATCCACTGCAACGTGGACTAAACCCTATGCATTGCAGATAAGGTACAGCGTTTTTTTCCTGAAAAATAATGGTTTTGGAGATACGAGGATTCCGCCCGACAGCGACGATATGTGTCTTTGATGATATCAAACAGAAGGATGGCAGCCTTGCTGTTATCAGGAGCTATATTGGGCTTAACAGTGTTGGCCTCCAAACTTGTCAAGGGTCTTGAACCAATATGTGTTTGGAAAAAGATTTTGTTATTGCTCACAATTTATGTTTAACTAATGTTACTGATTGCCAAACAGCAGATCAACACAATGTTTATATAAATAGCAACAACTCATCAGCCATTATACATAGACATTAAACAAAACAATAAAGAAAAACTAACTGTGGAGCTATTGCAGTTGAGGCCATACATGGGCTTAGCTAAGCCCAAAAAATACACTACACCTTCAATTCTTCATTCCACCACCAAGCCTTTTTGTCTTCCTTCCTCTGTCCAGATGTCACATCTAGTACCTTCCTTGCTCTCTCATTCATTGCTTCTGCAGTAAATATTATTGTTCAACACCCTTTTATGACCTTCTATCACCTGTCCCATCTCCTCTCTGAATTTCACACAACAGTTTCCTCCTTCAGCTTCCACCATCTGATCCTGGATTTAGTCCTCAGCCTCCTTCTTGTCTTTGCTTTCAAAGTCATCCTACAGACCACCATCCGATGCTGTTTAGAAACCCCCTCCCCAGCCACCACCTTACAATCTCATCTTAAAATACCTTATGTATTCCCCACTGCCTTTCCATCCTTTTTCCAGAATCTACCACAATCTTTCCTTCCACATTCCTCTCCTTGACACTGTACCTACCCATCACCTTCTCATCACCCTATTCCCTTCATCAACATGCCCATGGAAGTCTGCTCCAATCATCCCCCTCTTTCATTCTTGGGTACATTCTCTAACTCATCTTCTTTCTCCTTCATCACACATATGCACTGGTAACAAATCAACAACCTTTTTAGTTCAGGCTTCACAATCAACCATTTGTTAGACACTCTCTTCACTTCCACTACACTTCTAATATACTCTTCCTAATATACTCTTCCTTCAGGGTTACACCTAGACCATATATTTTTCCAACTACATCATGGTAGAACAGATCAAAAACAAGTCCTGAATCTACACCTCCACACTCCTACCTTTCCTCCTCTCCCGCTGCCTCTGGAAATGCCTTCACCCTCTTCTTCTTTACCCAACAATAACACAATTTCCACAAGTACCCTGCTGACCACCAGTACATATGGCAGTCATTGGTAACCCGGGTCTCGGCCAAATGAATTCTGGTTTAACATACTTAATTTAGCAGAGGTTTTACACCGGATGCCCGATACAAACCTCCTCATCTATATGGGCTTGGGACCGTAACTAAGGGCACACTGGCTTACACAACCCCAGTGGCTGGGTTAAAGTAATCATGCCGATAAAGGTAATAATTTGACATTACAAGTAAGTTGTTATTTACACTCACAATTAAATACAGTTATGATTTGAATAAATACAATTTTCTTATGAATTTATTTGTAGATATTCATATTAGACCAGTTCAATCCTATTGTATAACATTTAGTGAGAATGTAGTGTTCACAGTTTATCATAAACCTTTACATTAGTAGATATTCCTGCTGCATTTTGTGTCTGCTTATAAAACAGCTAAATTTAATTTGTTGTTTTGCTCCTATTCAAGCTCAAACTGATAGGGATGGGGACCCACATGTTATTTATATAAAAAGTATACTCACCTTGTGTACAGTATACATTGTACAAGGACTGGTTGAAACAATCCTTGAAAATGACAGAAAGATGGATCAAACATTCCCACTACGAAGACGAGAGATAGTCAAAGAAGGCCTTCTGTACAGAACATGGTTGAAACATGGCCAGCGCTTTTTACTGAGGTACAGGTAAGCAACTATTTTTGTCCTTAACAATGCCTTAAATGCCAATCAAAATGGTGAGTATTTAGTTTCCCACAACATAGAATTACCAGTAATCTTGAGGGAAGCCCTGGTCCAGCACATTTTTCAACTTTTAAGGAATCTTTGTTGTCAGTTGTAGGATAAAATGTATTTTTCATTTTTAATGCAGCAATCACTCCTTATTCCATTAAAGAATACAGAACATACAGAATTTAGAACATACAGAAAATGTGGCATTGGTACTGGATCATGTCTGATTGCAATATATTTTTATTTGACCAATTGCTGATTAATCAATTGATCAGTTGCTGGTTAATTTATTGATTAATTGCTATTTTTCTGGTAGAAATATGTCCTTATTTAGTTATCATAATCTGTATCACTAAATATACAAAATAGTTTTTTTTTCCTTTTGGACAAGCCTCACAACTGATCTTATTAGGTTTGTAAAAACAAGTAATTATAAAAATAAAATCACAAAGATATTTCAGAATAAAGAGTCTTGTTCAAAAAGTCAGTGTTCTAAATGTACAGATCTCCGATCAAAGATTTGGACTATTCATAGTACATTTTTTTTTGTTACAAAAAAATACATTGGAAATATATAGATATATTTTCCTTGAGAATATATATATATAAATATTAGATATATATTCTCAAGGAAATGCTAAAACAAAAAATATTTTTTCCTAAGAATAACAAATCCAGTTGATAGCAAACAAAACATGCTAATGTATTGTTCTTTGCAGGATTCAGCATCCATCACAGTTGACATGCTGACTGTGCTTAGTGAAGATGTTGATGACAGTCTTTAACCAAGTCCATGTTCAGTGTCCCTCTAGCCCATCTGTAATGCCATTGTATTAGAGGGTTTCCTCAGGCAGTTTGCCTGTTATTTGGGCTTACATGTGTGTTACATTATGGCAAGTACACTCAGATTCATCCAATAAGTAATGCTTTGACTGGGAAACAAGGCCCGTTCACACAAACTGATAAAGCTGAAAAAGGTTTACTCGGATAGACTAATAAAGAGTTATCAGCTATCATAACTATTCTTAACTATTGCATTCATTGTTGTTCTCTTAATTATGAGTGAGAATTAAGATACTAAGAATTAAGATGTAAGTGTATCTATACATGCAGAATTGAAGAAGTACAGGAAGAAGCTTCGCTAGAAATCTACAAAGATCATTTCCGCCTAAACACAACAAAAAGTGGCTAGATGAATGGACAGAATAAATGAGTGAACATTGAGCACACAACAAAACTGACACAAGCAATTAGACACTGCACCTTACAAATACATCCAGATTCTGCAGATTCCAATGGTATAAGGATTTTTACATGTAGCAGACACCCTTATCCAGAGTGACTTACATTTTTTGTGTTAAGGGCCTTGCTCACGGGCCCAGCAGTGGCTTCTTGGTGGACCAGATATACAAACTCATGACCTTCCAATCAGTAGTCCAACACAAAAAGAGAAATTATGTCCCTGCTCAACAGTGTTTCGGTTATCTAATTGTGAAAACTTAGTCAATAACAAATAAAAGTTCTTTATAAATAACACACTCAGTGAGGTATCCTGTACAACATTACACAGAATTATCTGAAGGTTTCAATGTGGTTATGGAGTAAATTCATCTTGTGAATTTTTTGGAGTTGCTAAAGAATCCGTGACTTATCGTTTCTTTCAGTATGTGTCAATCATACAACAATCAACAATTATATAAAATGAGATGCGTAAATATTGTTTGTGTGGATCGTTTTATTTGCATTTAAGAGTCCTGTGGCACATCTACATTTGTTTGTACGTTTCTGAAACACGCTTACTTGTCTAGATGAATCCAAGATACATATAATAAAATTACTTATTTTTTTTGTTTGTTTGTTTGTTTTCTGGATTCCTCAATTCCAAAAATACTATTGCATTTATTATCCAACTTTTTATTTTGCTAACATATGAGGAACATATGAGGAAATGAATTGTAAATGTTACAATACAATTTGTAAATGTTACAATATGCTGATACTTTAGATAAGATTAAAACATGAAGCGACAGGAAAACGTTTGTGAGGCAGTGTTACTTAAATTATTTTACTTGACATAATGTAAATGATGTAGAGTATCCGGGGTGTCGTTTCTTTTGTATTTCCGCTGTGGGCGTGGTTATGGAAGGAGAGGGTGGAGCTTTCTAATCCACGTCCGCTGCATACAGCGCTTTCCTGGTGTTAAAGATACATCTTGGGCTCGTTGTCCTACATTTACGTGCGCGTCTGACCATTTTTACGCGTTCAGCTTGATATTAAAATGTGGCGTTAGTTTTTAAATACTGGTTTTAGGGCGTTTAGGGTGGAAAAGTTTTTACAACAAAGACATCCGAGTACTGGAACTGGGCAAACATCAGTCAAGGATATAAAGGATACAAAACGCCTTGAGGTGAGTACTTAATTAAATGGCGTGTGGAAACTAAATAAAACACTTGTTACACAATAGGATGCGAGTTTTTGTGAGTTTCTCAGCTTTTAGTTATGGGGTATGGACTTGGGTGGGGATGGAAGACTTATTAGTAGTATATATTTTCCAAAATAGGACCCAGGTATCTTTTATTATCCGGTGTAACTATTTCATGAAGTCGAATTCCTTTGCTTTATTTATTTATTTATTTATTTTTTCAAGAAACTGCTTGTGCTAATGTTTAACAGCCCCAGACAACAGGCCCAAGCAGTCACGTCCTATGGCGGCCACCCGCTGCTTATCAGCACTTTATTTGGTAACATCTCACTTCCTTGACTGAATAAGACCTGGGACAAATAAAACGCACCCACTTTTACTATGGAAAAAACAACAACCCCAAACTCGGTCCATTTACCATGTTTTGTCCCTGCAACCGTTAAAGAAAGCATTTTTATCCCGGGATGAAGTTGTTGAGTGTTTCAGGACAAGCACAGACAGGAACACCCTGAGGCTACATAAAAGATCCCTAATGATATCATGTATCCTAAAGTGTTGGTAGGAAGCGCAATGATTCATACTGACACATGCTGTGGATCTTTTAACATAGCGCGTTTAATTAGATAGATGTTTTTTTTTTTATCTGCCCTCTAATCTAATTCTGCTTATTCAACATTGCTCTTGCATTGAGTGTGTGTGCTTTGTAATCATCAGTCATCAATTATGTACTTGATGGAGATCAACAAGAGTGTAAACCTGACAATGGTCACAAACTAGCAGTAATCTGGATTTATTTTTTTAAAATTTATTTATTTATTGCAGTTTTGGACCTTGTAGTGTTGAATGGACTGTAAACAAGTATTTATTTTGTCTTTAGATGCGCTAATGAAACCATTCTTTACAAAACTGGCCAACTAACAGTATTACTCATTGTTTCAGGGTCTGTATTAAAATTTTCTATCAATATTCATGTTGGCAGGATTTGTTGCTTCACGCCAAGTTTCATGGGGCTTATTATCTCTAACAGAAATTAGACATCTGATGACCGCTCGAGTTATAGTTAATTGCAATGTGACAAGTACGTAATAAAAAATATATTATTTTATCTGTAACATACTTAATATTATGATCCACTCTTTGGGCAAGTGCACATTTTTAACAGCACTAATACTTGGTCGAATTGGCTTAGAAACTTAAAACAAAATTTGTTCTCTACTCTCCCACTCGCCCATGCAACGTTGTCATTTCCAGATGTGCATTCTCATTAGAGATTACATCTGGTTTTGCAGGCCCATTTTTAAACTGGATTTGGTGACCATGCTGCTTTAGCTTTAACTGCTGGCCAATACAGTCGTTATATAATCAGTATAACTTTGTGGAGCAAAAAAAATCTATGTGAAGTAAAAGAGCATCAACTATTATATAAAATGAGATGCATAAATATTGTTTGTGTGGATAATTTTATGTGCATTTAAGAATAATTGGCACATCATGTGCATTTGAGTCATCTGGCACATTTGTTTGTACATTTCTGAACTCTACTTGTGTAGATTAATCCAAGAATGCTTGTTTTTACAATATATTAACTGTAGCCAACAGACTGGGGTATGGAAAATAACTGTTTATGTTATCAAAGTCTTAGGTGAGAAGAAGATTACTTGTTTCTTCTAGTTTTTCCAAAATTACACCAATCTATAAACCATTAAAAAGCATTGTGATCATTTCCCTGTTAGTTTTCAGTTTAACATCTCTGTTTATTTGCTTGTTTGTTTGTTTGTTTGCATGAACAATTTGTTTATTTCTGACCAGTGTTCCTGGGGGCTGTTTGAATAATGGTGTTTGAATTGCTTATCAATTTTAACTTTTAAATTATGAATGCTCACATTAAGGAAACAATGAAAATCATGTATCTTTTTGGTTCAATGTACCACCCTGTTATATGGTTAAGGAAATAGTGCTAAGTGTCTCAACATGTTTGTACATTGTTGCAGTAAATTTATACAGGGAACCTGTTAGAGCTAGTATGATAAAAAAATTTATTATTCCGTCCAGATTCTTGTGGATTCATACATCATAGGACATAATGTTTTATTCTCTGCAAGTATATTCAACAATTAATGTCTCATTAAGTGACCAGGTTCCTTAAGAAAAAATCTATTAACTTACTCTATGCCATTTTTTGCACAAAATTGTGGATAGGCTATGACAGCAGATATCTACATTGGGTTCCACATTTGTCAGCCATGATCAAAAAAAAATCCAGCTTCGCATTTGCGAGCAGTCAATACGAAAGCATCAACTCTTTGGTTTAATAGTAGTTATAATTTGTGCACTGGAAAAAAAATTGAAGCAGAGCATTTTTAAACAGTATTTTTGTATAGCTGAATTTCTTGACTAATTTGAGGAATTGTTTACATTTATTTCTATTTATACAAATACAAATATAAACATTTAATTTGCAAAATGTAAATACGAGTTTGCATATTTTACCTAAAAATGAATTTTGTAAATGCAGCATTAGTGCTATGTTATTTTTATGGCACCAAAATGTCATTAGTGTGTAAACACCCCTTCTGTATAGCCAGATTGTTAAAAAGACTGTTTGTTTTCATCCTGTCTCTGTTTGTGTCAGCAAAAATACACGGGCGATCTTTAATTAAGGAAATGGTTTAGCAGCTCTGGGGGAGGGTGTATTACTAGTGCTGGAGATATGGGTGGAGATGATGAACAGTAGTTTGTGTCTGCGTTTTACCATTTATAGATCATCTGCATGGAACAGCTCATGAATTGCTCACTCGTTCAGGCAAATACAGCAGGGAAGAACATAGTCATTGTTTAGTCATCCTAAGCATAAGTATTTCCATTGCCCTATTTTTCCCTGAGGGTGGTGAAGAATAGTTAAGTCCTGGATTTGATCATTTGATTTGATAATGAAAGAGTTTGTGTGAATTTTTTTTTTTTTTTTTTTTACACACATGAGCACATTTCAGAAAAACATTCCATTGTTGATTTGTCCCAAACATACATCAGGACTGCGATTTAAAGCTTGGCAATGATATCTCTAGCAGGAATCACAGTATTTGCAATGATTGAAGAATATCACATGCTAAGGACTTTTGTTGTTTGTTGATGCTGATGCTTTGTTTAGATTGTGTTTAGTATCTATTGAATAAAATACCGAATAAAAGCCGTCTGATGTCCATACCCAACTGATATTTGAGTGCATTCAATTACCATGATTTATTTACTGTCGTCTGTGTGCAGCTTTTAAAGTCTCAGAATTGCTTATCCGTTAACTCTATGCAGCTTTAATCATGTGCAATCTGTTGTACACACAATACCACCTTTATTTGGGGAGATCCCCACTGAAGTTTGACAAATCCCACTTTCTTATTAAAGTAAACACATCAAGTCATGTGGTTTGTGACTTTTGTCACCACTATTTTGCATGGAAGAAAAAACAAAAGAGAGAAATAGGAGATGGGTTTTTGTATTTATTTTTGCTCTTCCTAACAACCATTTGGATATGACGTACTAAATAACTTTTCATAGAATTCTTCTTTGTCGTCTTCTCCTTCTCCTCACTTCCCCACACTGTCCCTTAATTTGGATTTGATTTCAAGGAGTCTACTGTGTAGATGAAATCGAGTTCCTCTCAGAATTGACTTCACAGACATCATCAGGAAAAAAATAATTAAGATGATGATGATGATGATGATAATAATAATAACAATACTACTACTACTAATAATAATAAATAATTTTTAAATTAAAATTTAAATTATCGCCATCTTAATATTTTTTTATTGTTATTATCATTGTTATTATTATTATTATTGTTATTATTATTGTTATTATTAATGAAATGACCTCAGTATTTAATGTACTGATGAACCCTAATAGGTTAATTATAGTAAAATATCAATAGAGTTATTGATAGTTAATAAAAAAAAGTTTAAGGAATAAAATGGGCCTGCCAAATGGCAAGATCACAGGCATAAGATCTATAGTTACATTGTTTCATAAAATGTGCTGGTGGAAAAGGAAATGTTTTTGTGTTGTATGTAATTTTTATACATACATACATACATACATGCATACATACATACATACATGCATACACATAGAGACATTGATATGGATACTGTGCGTAGTGTATATAGTGTTAAGATGTTCTGTTTGTTGCTAGCATGCTCAGACTAAGGTGTGGGGAGTGGTGGGGGGTAGAGATGTGAAGGAGATGATTGTAGAAGCCCGAAGGCCTGCGAGAGCAGACTTAACTGCCTAACCAAATATGGGCAAGTATGCGTCTCTTGCAATGACCCTAGCTCTCTCTCTTCCTCTCTCGTTTGTTTGCCTCTCCCTTTCCTGTGTCAGGGTTGACGCATTGTAAGTGGAATGCTGCATCGTTACAAAATAGTGCTGCCACCAAAAATGGATTTCAGATTAGAGGCACATCACTATAGCTGCCTAGTACAGTAAGAAATTGTAAACTATTTCTTTATTTATTTTCACCAACAGTAAATTATTTACTGTTGCTAAGGAGGAGCAGATAATCCACAAGTAGTGCTTGGTTTGCTTTGTCAGAATTTCAATAGTAAATTTAATGCTAGCCTCATCATCGTCCCTTTTCCATTTTTGCATATGTCACACTACATGGTTTGCTATTAAATGATCATTTTTATTTATTGAAGGAAAAAAGCTAAACATCTCTCACTTATTAACTGGTTGTATTAACAGCAGCAACAACTGAAAGCAACCTTTTCTGATAACTGGAAATCGGTCTTTCTTGTTGCTTTTTAGGAACTCTAGCCACTTTTCTCTGTAAAGCTGCTTTAATTCAGTGACACTAGACAGTTTTTGAGCTTGACCTGCTCGTTTAAAGTCCTGACACAACATGTAAATGGGGTTCAGGTCAGGACTTTTACTAGGCTAAACCTTTTCTTTATAATAATAATCATTCCAAAAAGCTATGTGGTCATCAGAGTGTTGTTTTTGCAAATGTGAAGGGAGCCTTTATATCCCTCCAGCTAAACAACGGTTTTCACCTTGCATCTCTTCATTGGATTAAATTTTTGATCTGACATTATCTGCACAGAACAAACCACATATGTGCATTTCTTCTATCAGCTCACACTGAGAAGGAAGTGAGCTCAACAAATTGTTTATGCTCTCCCACAGAACGGACATGCATTTCTGAACTGTATGAGCTGTATTGAACTGTGTTTTTGACTGCAAGAAATGCTTTCAATAATTATGATAGTTTTGTTGCCCCGTGCCTGTTTTATAAAATATAAGTCTGTAAGCAGTGTGTTTTGTTCTTTTTAAATACAGTATTTTCTGTCTTCTATCTGGGAACATGCAATAAAAAGTCTAAGTCTCTTACAATGTACACTTGATAGTTTATATGTATGATACAAACTATACTGAAAACATACCACAAAAAACTATTTGGTTGTGAGTCCATAGCCTTAAAAAGAATATTGTGACACTATGCAATACCACTGTGAGGCATTTCTGCTTTTCTGCAATGGGAGTGTGATCGCTGCTCTGTCACCTAAATCTACCAACAGTGGGACAGCATAAATTGTTGGCAGACTAACTGGGCAGCTTTAAATATAGGTTCAGGAACCTCCTGAAATTATCAGGTCTGTTGCTGACTGAGTGAATATGTCCTAACTAGCTGTATCTTACAGACCAGCATGTGTGGGTGTGTATGTGTATTATCATGTTTGCTTTCAATCTGACTAACACTACTGGTCGAATGCTATTCTAATGGCTATTCATCTGTTGTAGATGAAAGTGAATGTGGTGTTGATAGCTGTTCTGCTGGGGTTCTCCTCCTTCTGTTCAGCTCAACTAGGTAAGATCATAAACCACACACACCCATAAATATTCAGTCGAGTCAGGACAATGTAAACAGATATTGTTGTCTGCATTCGAATATATCATTTACAATTGCACATCCTTTTTTTTTTTCCTTAAATTTGCACTCCCTTTACTGGTTATGGGGATAAGTATATGGGTGTTTTGGATTGATGGGTGTTTTGAGTTCGACAAAAAGCACTCAATTTCCTCTCAGCTAAATTAAAGCTATGTTTACCCATTCTATAAATAAGAATACTTCAGTAGCTTACAAAAATACAAAATATGGAAACATATCCAATAATACAAATAATATAGAAAAGACAGGCTGCAATTATAATGATCAAAATTGGTATCAAGACGCACCAGACTTGTGACTGAAAAGTACCTGTTGACATCAAATTGTACTTATTTTGATGGGATATTTGCACCAATCTCTGCAGACCTCTATGCAGAACTCTGTTCACATTAAATTGTCAGAGGTGAGATTGCTTCCCTCCAGGGCATATACTCCAGCAAATGTGTGATAAAAGCATGGAGGCTTATCAGAGAAGTGGAAAAAAATGTACACAAGCTTTTTAAGACCTGCTGCTAAGAAACTGTGTTCATTCTGGTATTACTGCACGCAATATTGTCTGAACTTACAGTATTTACATATAGTATTGACACTGGTCGGTCGGCGCTGTTTTTTGTTTACTGTCTTTTGTGTATTATCTTTTTTGTATTTTGTGTATTGTCTTGTAACCTTTTGTCTGCACTGTCTTTTGTCCTGCACTGTCTTGTCTGTCTTGTCCTGCACTGTCTTGTCCTGCACTGTCTTGTCTGTCTTGTCCTGCACTGTTTGCACCAGGTTGCACAGTTGCACTTTATGTGGCTAGGACTACTTACTAAGTCCTAAGCCCTGTCTTTGTTTTATGTAGCACCTTGATCCTGGAGAAACATTGTCTCATTTCACTATGTACTGCAACAGCTATATATGGTTGAAATGACAATAAAAGCTTCTTGACTTGACTTGACTTGAAGAGAGGAATAAAATAGTACAATTTGATGTGAACAGGTATGTTTCAGTCAATAGGTGTGATGCTTCTTGTTACAAATTTGGAAGCCAGAAATTCCAGTAAAATTATATTTGATAAAAATAAATACGCTACTGCGAAAATATTTCAGATATTTGACCTTGATGTGACCTGTGGTTGAGGGTGCCAACTGGTGCATGAAGATGTCCTGCATCATTTGGCCACAGTATGTAGGCAGTTTCTGGATGATGAGGCATTGATGCTTGAGTGAGTGGCCTTTGTTTCCCAAACCCGAATCCAATACAGAGAACCTATGGCACATTATGTATCGGAGCATCCAAAGCTGCCAAGTAGCACCAGGAGCACAGGGATTCCTGATTTCAACAGGCGCATGTCCAGATGTTCTTGGGAGTACATCCTACTGATTTACATTGTGTTGCCATGATGAAATTTATGGAAGTTAAGAAATTAGGAGATCCTGTAGAAGAGACATACAATTTGCATATACAACATTAGGCAGATGCCTTTTCTATCAATTTACATTTATATTATTTATACAACTGAGTAGCTGAGTGTTAAGGGCCCTTGCTTAGGGGCCCAGAAGTAGCAGCTTTAATGAATTCATTGAAAATACTGAGGGAAAAATATAAAGGTAAAAAAAATTGGGAAACTACTTGTTAACACAAATATTTGCCATTTTACATTTGTTTTCAGGTCTGACTTGTGACTTGCATTGTGGAAGTAAAAGTGGTTATCTCACAGATAATGCTCTAAATAATGTATAACACAAACATGTCCTTCATGAAAAACAGACAAACCTTTATGTTATGTTTATCCGATGTTAGTATAAATTTTGGCAGTTGGCTTTAAGGGTATTTTTGATTTATTTATTTTTTTTTATGTATTTTCTAACCTCTGTGTTGATTTGTTACATATGTTTTAACCTCTCATAGGTCCATGTTGGTGTATACAGTAGTCTGTGTATTTACACTTATCTTTATTCCTAGCAGAAAGCATGTTTAGAGTATTGCATTATGCTTGTATGAGTGGCAACACCACTAATTTAATGATCTGTTGATAAATGCAGGAAGTGGTGTATATAAATAAAAAAGCATTTTGTTTGTGTGTTTTTTATTTATTTATTTATTTATTATTTTTTATTTTTTTATTTTTTAGATGGTAATGATTGCACGAAAGCTTCAGCTCAATCCTGTGGTGAATGCATTCAGGTTGGAGAAAAGTGTGGGTGGTGCACCTATGAAGTAAGTAAAATTAAAGCTGAAATTATTTTTATTAGAAGTTTTTTTTAACATCTGTCTGTCTCTTTTTAATGCACTGATAAGCAATAAAATAAAAAAACAACTTGTGCCTGCAGGCCTTTCTAAAGCAAGGAGAATCCAAATCAACACGCTGTGATGAAATTGACGCTCTGGTTAAGAAGGGCTGTCCTATGATCAATGTGGAAAATCCTCGAGGTGTAGTGATTGTCAATGAAAACAAAACTGTCACAAACCGTAAAAAAGATGTGGCTGAGAAACTGAAACCAGACCAGATCACTCAGATTCAACCTCAGAAGCTCACACTAAACCTCAGAGCAGGTATATTTTACTATATCGATGTATTTCATTAAAATGAATTCTGATTTTTATAATGTTTCTTACCATGTAGGAAATCCAGCTGGATGCACATTTTTGCTAAGCTGGATACACATTGTTGCTAATGGGCATTTAACAAGATTGGTCTTTTTGGACTGCGTGGGGTCCACTACATCTAGCGTTTTGATGTGTCTTATGATGAGCCTTTCAAAGCACTTCATGATGATGGTTGTGAGTACAACAGGATAGTGTTCATTGAGGCAAGACATTGATGACTTCTTTGGCATGGGGATGATGGTAGTGGTCATGAAGCATATTGTGGCGACAGTGCTGTTTAGGGAAATGTTGAAGATGTTGGAGAAGACGTACTCTATTGGGTCTGCACATCCTCTGAGTACTCTGACAGGAATGATGTTTAGACTAGCAGGCTTTCATGGCTCTCTGAATAGTATTCCTCATATCAGCTGTGGTAAGACTTGGTCAATGGGAGGAGGGGTGGTCTCACTTGCCGGCACATCGTTCCCTGCCTCAAACAGGGCATAGAAATTCTTGGCACATCTAGAAGGGAGGCATCTCTGGCACAGGTATGTGAAGTTGTCTTGTTGCTAGTAATGGCCTGGATGCCCTGCCACATCTGCTGGGTATTGCTGCTGATCTGGAAGTGGCTGTGGATTCTCTGAGTCTCTGATTCTGTGTGCACTTTTTCTGTCTGATGGCCTAAATTACCTTGCTGTTTTTAGAGCCACCTTTTCACCTGCTCTGAAGGCAGAGTCTGGTGTCTTGTCAGCAATGCAGTTACTGATACCTTTATATCTGGTCTCGAATGGCAAGTATTCCTTAAGTTGGTAAAGTCAGCATTGTTTGAAGCCTCCCTAAACATCTGCCGGTCAGTGTGCTTAGTTCTGAACAGCAGAGATGGCTCCTTCCGGTCAGGTTTTCATCTGCTTTAGAAACAAATTTAGAGCGTCTGACAAGTTAACTAAGCTACAGTTGGCACAATAGATGTGCCCTGAGCTCTGCATGGTATGTGCCAGGGATGTTTGTCTAAACAAGATCCAGCACGCTCACCTCTCTTGTTGCTGGTGGAATTTAGAAACATGCACAGAGTTCTTGTACCATTCAGTGTACATATAAACACCACAATAGCACACAGCTGCACTTCTGCCTGCGTGTAACATGATGAGCCCATCTAGCTGAATGGTGGTACCCAGAACTGTTGCTGGACCACATATCCGTGAAAATGAAGACACATACTCTGTATCCCTATACTCACACAGTAGTCTGCTGGAATCAGATGTAATCCAATTTATTGCACAAGGAGCAAACACCTGGCAGTAGGATAGACACGATAGAATGCTGGCCAGCTAAGGTTTGTTTTGGTGTTGATATGGTATTATTTTTGTTGCAGGTGAGCCTCAAAAATTTTCCCTGAGGTTTAAAAGGGCAGAGGATTATCCCATTGACCTGTACTATCTGATGGACTTGAGTTACTCCATGAAAGATGATTTGGAGAACGTAAAAAATTTGGGAACTGACCTGATGCGTGAGATGCAGACAGTCACGTCTGACTTCAGGATTGGTAAGAGTGTTTCAAACTATCCAAATTCATGGAAAGAGACCCATAATGGTATATTTTAAATGGCTCACTTAAGTAAATGCCCATTCTTTAATTTAAATTGATCTTTTTAATTGTGTCTGATATAACAGTTATTAGAAGATAAGTATTCATGTTTTTTAGGTTTTGGTTCATTTGTGGAAAAGACTGTGATGCCATATATCAGTACAACTCCTGCAAAGCTGCTGAATCCATGCACTACTGATCAGAACTGCACAAGCCCCTTCAGCTATAAAAATGTACTGAGTCTGACTGAGAATGGCCAGCAGTTTAACAGCCTTGTCAGTCGGCAACAGATTTCTGGAAACCTCGACTCACCTGAGGGAGGCTTTGACGCCATCATGCAAGTTGCAGTCTGTGGGGTAAGCTTCTTAGGGAGGTTACTTGGATTAAACAGTAACTCTATGGGGTTTTTATAATATCGGCGCTGTCGGGCGGAAACCACGTATGTCAATTTCATATTTTTTCACATATCGATGCTATTGGTCAGTCCCCACGTGGGTCTCTTATTTTTACAAGTTATTAACCAATCTAAAGTCTTGAAAATAGCTTGAGCACAAATCTTCCTCACTCCGCGGGAGAGATTCGCGGCATATTTCTCCTTAATAAGAGTCGCGACGAATCAACACGTCTTCTGAGGTAAATGTCTTCAAAACACTGGGCTGAAAGAAAAAAAATATCTTGACCCCCGCTAGTTCTGGTGCTCGTCTGAGGACAGGAATTTAGCGCAAGACAATCCACTGCAACGCGGACTAAACCATGTGCACTGCAGATAAGGTACGGCGTTTTTTCCATTTCCTGAAAAATAACGGTTTTGGAGGTGTGAGGATTCCGCCTGACAGCAACAATATAAAGACTCATTGGTGTACAACAAAGAGGCCAGTGTAAAGTGCAAAGATTTACTTAAGCAACACGCATAATGAATTTAATGGCTTAATTCTGGGCCATTGTGTCGTTTGTGCTGGATTTCAATTGATATTGAAATTTTCTGGAGTTGCTCACGTAATGCATTTTAGATGTCAAGCTTTTATTGTCATTTTAACCATATATATACTGTTGCAGTACACAGTGAAATGAGACACAGTGAAATGAATTTTTCTCCAGGACCATGTGCTACATAAAACAAAGACAGAGCTAAGGAATTAGTAAGTAAGTTCTAGCCACATGGAGTGCAAATGTGCAACCTGGTGCAAACAGTGTAGGACAAGACAAACAAGACAGTGCAGGACAAAAGACAGTGCAAGCAAACAATACAAGACAATAAACAAAATGTACATAATATATGTACACATGTAAACTGTTTAATGCTTTGTTTTTTGTGAACTTATGATAGTGTCTGTGTAGTTACACTACATACTTTAACATAACATGCACACTTTGCCTTTCCATGGATTATGTAGTAAATTAAACAAAGGCTATCCTTGAATCTTAAGCATCTGGTTCACCAGCGAGAAGAATGACAATTTGTTTTTTAAGAGTTACCATACACCCCCAGAATTCCTTTATCATATGACCGTAATTAAATGGAGTAACTGAAAGTTAACACATGCTTCTTTACATTTGTTTCTAAATTTTAGGAACAGATTGGTTGGAGAAATGTCACTCGGCTACTAGTCTTTTCTACTGATGCTGGTTTTCACTTCGCCGGAGACGGTAAACTGGGTGGCATTGTGCTTCCCAATGATGGAAAATGCCACCTGAAGGATAATATATACACAATGAGTCATTACTATGTATGTATGCTGTATTCCACATCCTAACAATCTACAACTGCACACATATACACTGTAATACTGAAGACCTTTTTTGTTGTAGGACTACCCTTCAATCGCACACCTTGTACAGAAACTGAGTGACAACAACATTCAGACAATCTTTGCTGTAACTGAGGAGTTCCAGCCTGTCTATAAGGTAATGTTTAATATCATGCAGTAATATGGAAGTATGTGACGTGTGTAGAAAACAAACAGAACCTGAGAGAATTCATTCCATTTTTAGGAGCTTAAAAATCTCATTCCAAAGTCTGCCGTTGGAACATTGTCTGCAAACTCCAGTAACGTGATCAAACTTATCATTGATGCCTACAACGTGAGTAAAACAGTCTTGTATGTCTTGTTTATGATTGAGGATTTTCTGCTATTCCATATGTTGTTGATATTTTGTTGGTATGATTGCTGTCTATCATTATGGTAGAATGTACATTATATAGCTTAAATTATGTGGACACCTGACCATCACACATACTGTACATGTGATTATTCCTGTTGCTACAATACTGCAAGCACTTAATGCCACCAGAACTGGAACGCCACCGGTGTGCAAGACTACCTTGGGTTGGGTTCAAAAACCTCCATTTACCATATAGTGCAACTCTATATAGTATAATATCTCAAAGTGAATAAGTATTTTAAAAAGCAAACTGGGCAAAGTGAGATTCATTTGAAGGTATCTCGGACTTTTTTGTTGTTGTTGTTGTTAAAGTATCTGGATTAATTGAATCTCATGAACTTCCTTTCAATAATTATTTCCAAATCTCTGCCTAGTCTCTTTCTTCTGAGGTGATCCTGGAGAACAGCAAGCTACCTGAGGGAGTGTCCATCTCATACGTGTCCCACTGCAAGAATGGAGTTAGTGAAACAGGAGACAATGGAAGAAAGTGCTCAAACATCTCTATCGGCGATGAGGTAAGAAAAATTATAACGTGAAGAGGTGAACGGTCAGTGATTTCTAAACTTACCAATCCAGTTTTATCTCATGATCTTTTGTTTTGGCAGTAATATCACAAAGGTGTTATATGAGCACCAATGTTCATAGAAATAGGAAATATTTCAATGTGCATAGAAATATGATGTGCACCAATGTTCCTGCTTATTATGCAGGTGACCTTTGACATAGCCATCACCACTAAGGGCTGCCCATCACCTGGTAAACAAGAGGTAATAAAGATCAAGCCTCTAGGATTCAACGAGGAGGTCGTGATCGTTCTAAACTTCATCTGTGAGTGTGAATGTTCCAAAGGAGGGATCCCCAAAAGTCCAGACTGTCACTTTGGCAATGGAACTCTCGAGTGTGGAGCATGCAGGTAAGAGAGCGCACTCAAATAATATTGTCATTAATTGTTTTTTAACTTGTTAATATTGTTTAATATTCAATGTCATGATTACATTTCTAATATGCTTTTCTATTATTATTATTATTATTATTATTATTATTATTATTATTATTATTATTATTTTCAGATTAGTTTTTTCTCCCTGGACACAAGAAACTTGGTGTGTCTACCATTCATTTTTTTCAAAAACTCTCCTTTGGAGAAAGGCTTGCTGGCGTTTGCTAATTTGAATGCTATCAAATATTTTGCCTTGGTGCTTGACTCTTGATTAGTAGTTTGTCAGAGAAAACTTTTGCTGAGTATTTTAAATTGGCTGCTAATCTTTGAACAGTATTCACCCTTTTTTGCATTGACTGGTTGCTAGTATAGTTAGCATGCTTGGTGAAAAAAGTGGTGGCTGATATTGAATTCTTTGAAAACTGCACGTGGTTTCTTGGAATACAACCTTTGAACGGACTTTGATCAGACTGAAAAATATTTACCTGATCGGACTTTGATCAGACTGAAAAAATAGGTAGCTCTACACTCTTTGAGCCTTACTTTAACAACGATGGGGCAATGCTAGAGACGATAGACTCTGCTTTAACAAAGGGCGGTAGTGTTTGGAGACTGCCATCTAGTGGAATAAACTGTATGCGCCCTGCAGGCCTTAGTTTGCCGATCACTGTTCTATACCAACTCATCTGCCATTTGTGAATGTATATGATCCATGAAAGTAAGCTCTTTCACCCCATTTTTTGACAGAGATTATCTGTCTATGGCCACAGCTGAATGATTGTCATATTTTTATTTGTTTCTTCTGCATCCCATCATCTTCTGTACCATTCTTGTTTTCTGCATTTTTCTTTTAGCACATCTTTTCTTTAGCATAGATTATTTTTAAAGTGACATCACTTGTTTCTTTAACACAGACTTACATAGTGTTTATTCTTTCACTTCAGCAGCATTGAAATACTTGGTTAATTGTGAAATGCTAATTAATGTGAACTCTGGGCCTAAATTTGGATATCAGGCATGCTTTTTGTGACGGCCAGTTTATACACAAACAGTTTAGAGTTTCCCTGATAGTGTACAGCTTTTTTGATTGGGCAGTTAAGGGAGCTCACTCGAAGGATACATTTGTTGCCTGTCTGTTTTCATTTCTGATATTCTTGGGGCCTATTTTGATATAACACAAAATTTTCCTTAGGAAAAATTCTCTGGGTTTACAAACAGTCTGTAGCTGTTTGGTGTTCTGATGCCTTCCGTAGTTTGCTTGGCTTCATGCTTCCATTGGCTAGTCTCTCAGCACAGATTACACACTCAATTCTCACCTAGTCCATTGCTTCAATGAAATTTTATTCAAGATTACATTCCAAATAAATCCTTGTTTTCTTTTCAGAGCATATATTTCTCTCTTCACCCTGTCGCTTTGCCATATTTGCTTTACTGCATGTGTTTCTTTGGGGGTTTTTTAAACCTGCATCTGACTATTCCCACTCTCTGCTGAAATCTTCTCTGATCTTGGCGATAAAGGAAAAGTTTGAAGTTGGCCTACAAACATACAGACAAGGTCCTGGCTCGAAGGTTTATTACATCTGCCAAAGTTTGCCAGATTTTCCCTACTGAAATTACACTGTTAATCTGGCTAATCTCCATTTCTGTCTGCGAGCTAACTTGTATTATCACAAATAAATCTTCTAATAATCATTCACTAACAAGCTGACTGCCATGTGGAATGTTTGACATTTGTCATTAGTCTGATTTTGTGGAGATTTTGCACAGCTCAAACATGAATGGCATCTGCTTGTTGTAAAAAACATAAACTGATATGAGCAGGAAATTCGTCTCACCAGTTTTGTACTGCAATATTCCAGTCTCATGCCTACCTTAGTGTAATAAATAATAATAGACAGGGACAGCAAAGGGGGCAAATGCCTTTAAATCAAAGTTTTTGTCATGCTTTCCAGCAGCAGTAAAACAGTACAGTTCTTGAATCAACCCATAATGTTTTTTTCTTATGGGAAAAAACAACAATGCAACAATGAATGTCAGTCAAATTCACTGTCTAACAGCTTAATGTAGCTTAACAGCAGAGGGTCAATAAGGCAATTGCATGACAGTGATTGAAAATGGTATTTACCAAATGAATATGGTAATTGAAACTAATAGAAAATCTTTTAGCTATTTTTCCTCCTGTCTATGCCCTTCCTACAAAACCATTTTACAGCCTGTAGGGGCTATGGAGTCAAATGTTTTAATTTATGCCATTATTTTGAATTTGTTTCATACTATATGGAATTTTATCTAAAATCTGCAAGTAAAACCTGAATGTTTACCTTTGCTATCCTCTTTATAAAATAAGAGGATATGCATTTGAAATTATGTTGCCTGTTAAGTAGCTCTGCTGTACAGTAACACTAAATGTGCTTCATTGTGACTTGTGACTTGTCAGATGCAACGAGGGGCGAATTGGAAGGGTTTGTGAATGTAGCAAAGATGATGTCAGGGCAGAGGACCTTGATGCAAACTGCCGCATGGACAATGGGACAGATATCTGTAGCAACAACGGGGACTGTATCTGTGGAACATGTGAATGCAAGAAGCGAGATAACCCAGAGGAGCGCTATGAAGGGAAGTTCTGTGAATGTGACAACTTTAACTGTGACCGATCCAACAACAAGCTATGCGGAGGTGAGATTGCACACTATTTCTGTCATGTAATTTTATCATTTGAAATATGTCAGCCATTAATGAAGTGCTTTAATATGCAATATAATCACTACACATAGATAGTGATCAACCTACTCTTATAGGTGACTATTTTATACATGGATTATGCTGAAATTGCACTTTTTAGATGAATTGTCTCATATAGGACACATTTACATTTACATCATTTGGCAGGCGCTCTTATCCGGGAGTGATGAACAAAAGTGCTTTTAAGTCCCTTAAGTCATTAAATACATTAACTCTGGTTCACTAAGTTACAGACTTAAGGCACCATGAACCTAAAACACTGTTCAAAGGTTTTTTTTTATATAAATATACACACATACAACAAATGGGAGAAAGTGCTAGTTCAAGTATTTTGTGAAGAAGTAGGTTGTTTGAAGATAGCAACTGGATTTTTTTCGAGAATAGAGGACGAAAGATTTATTCATTGGTTCCTTTTGCCACAAAGTCTGGTAAATTTTAAAAAGTTTTATCATGGTTTGGCCTCAATTGATAGCTGTGAAAGCAGTAATATTTAACCTCTGCTTTGTTTCAACCCATTTTCTTTTTACTTTGATATTATCGTGCTAGATGGACAACACCAAATTCGTCTACATAATGTCTTTACATATTTTGGCCTTCTCAGCATGTGAGGCTCTACTGAAAACACTGCGAAATTATATGTTTTTTCTTAAATATAAAAATATGAAGTTATGGGTAATGTAATTTTTGTCCAGGACTTTTTTTTATATATATGTTTAATTTGTACCACTATTCAAAAGCAGTGTCTGATTTTCATTCGTGAGTTTTCTTTTGTCGGTTTCAAATTATTTCAGTGACCATTGTGGGTTTTTCTTTCTTTAATGGAAGCATACCAACAATTTTGTCTGTGTGTGTATATATTTTAAAGAGTCAAGGTAATATAATATTGGCTAATTACTGCAAAATTGTACAAGTGTTCTTGATAAAGTGGGCAGTGAGTTACTGTACAGATTATATGGTGATTACATTTTGCTGGTAGTGGCAGGCTACTGGGATATTTGTACATCGAGTGTGTGCATGTTGCTCTGCAATCTTTTTTGTGGGGTATGTCTATTTATATCCAGATCCACTATGGACACAATGGTTTCTGAAGACGAATAATGTTCATAACCTTTGACTTCATAACTTTCAACTTCAAATATTTAAAGGTAAATTCTTGAAATTTGTTCCAGTTCCGTGACATCTGTGGATCTAGCAATAACAGTTTAAGACTGTCTTAGAAAAGTGCTTGATACGTTTTATTTTAGGCCAAAACTATGCTACTATATTCTAAATGTGTTCATGCATATGATGAATAAATGAATGAATATCAGGTCATAAGATTTACAAATAATTTTCCAGTTGGGGTGGATTGGTGTTAATTTTTTTTATTTCTTTATCTAACAGGTCATGGTCAGTGTGTCTGCAGAGTGTGTGTATGTGATGCAAACTACACAGGCAGTGCATGTGACTGCCCACTGGACAAGCAGCCCTGTGTGGCCAGTAATGGGCAGCTCTGTAACGGTCGTGGCACCTGTTCCTGTGGAGTGTGTAAATGCACCGACCCAAAGTTCCAGGGTAAAACCTGTGAGATTTGCCCCACTTGCCCTGGAGTCTGCACAGAACACAAGTGAGTGTAGTGTATATTACATTTTTAATTTGTATATTGTCCTTCCACAACCAAACCATCATGAGTGAATGATGCACATGATCGTATTAGTTATCTTCTTCTATTTTGTATCAATATTTTCATCTAATATCTGAAACATTTGGATGAATTTTGGCAGCACATTTGCAAAATTACCTTGTCATGGTTGTGCTCTGTACAGATCTTGTGTTCAGTGCCGTGCATTTAATACTGGAGAGTTGAAAGATAAATGTGAAGAGAAATGCAGTTACTTTAAACTAAACAAGGTGAAGGAAAAGGATGATCTTCCTCAGCCAAGCAGCCAGCCCTTCCTCACTCACTGCAAAGAGCGTGATGCGAATGACTGCTGGTTCTTCTTCACTTATTCCAGCAAGAATGACAGTGGTGAAGTCTATGTTGTGGAGAGGCTGGGTAAGTGTTCTGTGCTAAAACAATAAGGATGGGCAATATTGCTACAACAAATTTGTTGCATTACCCAGAAAGCAGTCCAAAGAGAGCACCTTCAAAATAATATAAACAACAATCTTAATGTGATATTAGTAGTTCAAAAGTTGAGCAATTGCATGAATTTGCAGATTTAAATACAGCTGCAAACAGCAATTAAGCTGTGAGACCAAGCACTTGAGTTATTGGTGCAAATAATTGCTGTGAATTTTGCTGAGACTATCCTCCATCACTAGTCCCCATTATTTTTAAATTTCATAAAAAGCATACAAAGCATTCTATGGGCTGCCATACAGTCACATGTGGACGTATGATAATAATACATATAGCTGCAATCAGCAATTTGGGGGTTAAATACTTTCATTCCCACTACGTAGTGACAGAAGGATGTGACCAGATTTTCTCCCGTTACACACTGGGTTTAGAAATTCAAAGGCACAGGCCAAAAATAGGCATTCACTGCTATGAAATGTTGAAACATGTACACCTAGACAAGAAACACCTGTCAGTTACATAAGAAATTGAGACATGAGAAATATGTGAGTGCCATATAGAGAAATTGTTAAACACACTACGATGTAAATATCAGGAAATTAAAGGTCAGAATCTGATCTAATCACCCATATTCCTCTATTGTTTGCAAATGTCTTTGTCTTTGGTGTATATCAAAAAAAATAGACTTTCTGTTCCAGTGCTTTAAGAGGGGACTGTATATGTGATCAGTTTAATGTCAGTATATAAAAGCATTGAATTGTGCTCTCAAGTACTGTTTGTCAACTTGGCCATCACAGTAACATCATAGATTAAATTGGATAAAAAAAAATTGTTTTTTTCCGAATGATCTCATGGTGTAAATTTTGTCTAATTATAACAAAATTCTGAAAAGGTGAAGCAAATCTCAGTTTTTAAGGAATTTAAACACGGTAGCTGTCCTGTTTTGAAAGTTTATAAACTCATTAAAACATGCATACGCAGCCCCTTCCAAGGAATAAAGAGAATCATTGTTGCAGGTTAAAAACAGTTTCAAAATTAAGTTATTTTGTGAACTATCACCGTTTAGCAATTTACCTTTGGTCTGTGGTCCACTACAAAATAGGTTAACCTAGAGATTTTTTTCTTTTTTTTTTTACTTAATTTATGAACAAGATTATGCATCATAATATGATCAAATAGCAAAATGTACACGTTTTGATCAACACAATGTATTGATCAAAATAAATATTAAAATATCCCTCATGAACACAAGAATATTTATTACATATATTAGCACAAATATTTTCATTTTTGGCTGAAAAGAAATGTATTGTTGTCTTTTAAGTTTGTTCGATTGTTCCAGTCGTGCACATGCTTGTGCACATTTAACTAACTAGTACTTCCTTATGAACAATATTCCTAATGATTAATTAATGTGTTTCTAGAATGCCCTACCGGTCCTGACATTATCCCAATCGTAGCGGGTTTGGTTGCTGGCATCGTTCTTATTGGTCTGGCCCTGCTTTTCATCTGGAAGCTGCTCATGATTATTCATGACCGCAGAGAGTTTGCAAAGTTTGAGAAGGAGAAGATGAATGCCAAGTGGGATGCGGTGTGTATAATTTTTTACACATGTATTTATACATTTTTTACATATTAAACATATGCTACTTATGTAGGTTGATGATGACATTTGGTTGATGATGACATTTGATTTGTCTTGGTCTTTTCTCTCTCCCTTACATTTATTTAGTGTGCTGTGAAGTGGTCTCATAGTTCTGCACGAGTTAACATGTTCTGACTCTGTACCTCTTTTCCTTTCAGGGTGAGAATCCCATCTACAAGAGTGCAGTGACTACAGTGGTCAATCCCAAGTATGAGGGAAAGTGAGAGACAAAATGGTCTATCCCAAACACTGTATGCAAATAAATTCAGGAGCAAAGGAGTCATTGTTTTCCGTTGACCTGTACATTTTTTTTTTTTTTTTTTTTTTTTTAAACACATTTTGTTAGCTGTGCATTCTCCGCAACTTGCATTATAATCTACTTATTTTGTATTTTACATATTGTGTACCGAATGCATTGTTTTGTGATTTTTCTTTTCTTTTTTTTATTTTTATTTTTTTTATTTGTGTGGTTTTTTTTCTATGAATTTTTCTAATTAATTTCTAATTTTAATTCTTTTTGTATGTGGTCACAGGACTGGATTTGGGCTTTAACAAGCAAGTTCTGTCTTCTGCATAGAGTAAATTTATGCCATTTTAGTTTTTTACAATTCTTATCCCAGACGCTGAAAATGCACATTTTGTTCCCTGAACACTCCATAACTAATATGATATAAATGTATGTGGTAAAACCAGGAAAGTTTCACATTTCAGTTGTATTCATATATCCGTACTGAGATACTGCTGATGGATATCAAACCAAGTCACATAAATAGTGTCAAAAACTTTTGTCTTATTCGTGAAAACACCATTTTAATGAGCCCTGTAAGCTTGATTATATGATGATTTGAATAATCACATGTATTTCACTGATTTTAAAAAATAAATCCCAGCCACTGGTGTAGCATGTAGCTGGCCACTGGTTTGGATGTGTGTGGTGCTGTATTCCTAATTCAGTCATTGTGGATCCCAATTAGGTTTTTTATTTTTTAAAACACTTTTCACTATATTCAACTGTTTTCCTTAGATTCAGCTGTGCTAGCGGCTGAAATACAAGAAAAAGTGCACTGGAGAAGGCTTAGCATAAAACACAGCTGTGTTTTATGTATCCTGCATGTAGCCCTGTGTATTTTTGGAGACTGTGGTGTTTCAGGAAAGTTAGGACTGCCTACTTTCTGTGGTTATACTTTGAGATGCACTCAATGCGTTTGTATATTCATGTTTTCATTTTGCATTTCCAATCATTCTGAACTTCTATTCAGATAAGTGTGTTATTGTTTTATGGTTCAAATAAGAAAATATCCTGTATCTTTTCAACACTGTATAATCAAGTGACATGGAATTGCATTATGAACTGATACGATTTCAGTGCCACTATTGCATAGTGGACTGGATCCCAAACTGTTTGACTACGAAACATTGACCTGAATGTGGGTGCACCTCAGGGACATGAACAACAGTAGGGTTAATTTGAATGTATTCAGAAAGATGTTTAGCACTCAAACAACATAATGTATACTTTGTGTATAATAACTTAAGTCTTCAAAACTTTGATGCTCAGGTTTCACATTTCTCTTGATCCTGACAACCAAATACTGATTGTATTTTTGCTGAAGCTAGAGGAGCATAAGTTTCATGATGCCATATTTGTTACCAGAAGTGGAGTTGGAGAACTTGCTTACTTTGTGTTGAACTATATTTTATTCACTGCTGTCTTGATAACCATTCTCCTCATGCCTATGCGTGCAGTACGAGGCGCAATCAGATCTTATGCAATAATTGCCATTTTTTTAAGTTCATGAATATTTTTACTGTCTTTATATTTTTGAATATTAAAACCACATGCTCCCAGACTGCATTTTAAAATTACTTTTAATTTCTGCATTATGTTCACGCTTATGATCATTTGTTTCAGTAGTTATTTATTAAAATAAACAACCAAAAACACTCATTTGTGTTCTGTGTTACAAGCCCCAGATCTTTTTTTATTATTATTTCAGATATATGTGCTAATGCTACAGTACATTGGTTGTCTCCTTTTACATGTAATTAATGTTTATTAATATATGTTACAGTAATTGTTTCTTGAGCTTTGGGGAAGAAACTTCCACTTGCAACTGACATGGAGCTTGGGCTTGTTCTAACAGGTAGAAAGAGTCATGAGTTTTGCATCTCTGTAATATGTGGTGGGAAACAGCCCATGATACTTTGGTTATTTTAGTGGATTTTGGAGCATCATGCTCGATCAGATTGAGATTTGGGAAATTTGAAGTCGGCACCTTGTCATGTTCGTCATACCATTTCTAAGCAAATTTTATTGTGGCAGAGTGTATTATCTTGCTGAAAGAGGCCAGTGCCATAATGTAATGCTGTTCCCATTAAAGGGGTGTCTTTGGATGGCAGTAATATTTAGGTGGGGGTTACATGAATATGTAACATCCACATGATTGCCCAGGACCCAAAGTTTCCCAGCAGAACATTGTCCAAAGCAGCCCAATGCCTTTGTAGCTTATCGTCCTCTCATAGTGCATGCTGTTTCCATCTCTTCCACAGGTAAGTGATATGATATTTTCACCCAGCCTTCCAGAGGTTGTAAAAGAAAACCCTGAAACACATTAGATGTTACAGCATTAGTTATTATTAAAGCACACAGACCTTAGTCAAGGGGACTATGAATTAAATAACCAGTGACAAGATAAGTTTCCACTTAAAGAAAGATGTGATGTTTTTTTGTCAGCTGTCTAATTTTCTTACCTAAAATGGATAGTGATGGAAAGAGAAATATGAAACAAATTGCCTTAATTGCATTTTGCTGTGGCTATATGGTTGAATGTCAGCTGCTATAACCTTTTAATTATAACTGTGCCAGTCATTAGTGGCCAAATTCTGCTAGTAACATTTTGATTATGGTCTTTATCTCTAACCTGATAAGGGTTATACAGAGGAGTTCATCTCTAACTTTATAGCCAAAACTAATTTATATATTAGATCTTGTCTGCATTTGGAGGTCCCTCTGGATATTCATGATAGAGGGCCTAAACATACTCCCCTATCATTTCTCCCCTATCATTTTTCTTCATTCACTGAAAAGCCATTATAATGCCAACCAGCTCAACTAAAAAAAGGGGCTGTTTATTTTTTTTTTAATAATAACTGATCACTGAGTCCTGGTTTCTTAATAATTTACAGATATTCAGTTTACAGTAAACCAACCAGCCAATCACATGACAGTAATGCAATGTTTACAAATAATCCAGATACATTTGAAATCAACTGAATTCAGTTTATTGTATAACGCGTTTAACAATTGATAATGTCTCAAAGCAGCTTTACAAAAGTATAGAAACAATAAAAAATTGTAAAGTTTCAAATTGAATTACTATTTATCTCTATCATAAATCCCTATTGAGCAAGCCTGAGTGACGGTAACAAGGAAAATCTTTGTGATATGATATGAGGGAGAACCTTGAGGGGAACCAGACTCAGATCTGGGTACACTGGACAGTAAATAATATAAATGTAAAAAATGTATTTTCTACAACAGTTTGCAGTTGAGTTGAACTGTGCAACCAAGTGCTCCTGAGGAACTAATAGGCCAGGGTAATTCCTTCCTGCCGAAGTCTTCAAATATTCACTTATGAATACCAGAGCACAAAGCTGACCAATGGAATGGCAGTTCGAAGATGGTGTGAAAGTCTTCAGGTGGGTCTTCAAAAGTGATGAGACTCCAACCATGGGTAAGGTGTCAGGATGGATCAGGTAGGTCTGGAACAAAGAAGTGGTATAACACTGGGAACTCAACACCACTGCAGGTCTCTGTAAGAAAAAGCTCTGCCCCCTGCTGTAGCCTTTAATACTTGAGGTATGACAGAATAGCCTGCACCTAAAGTCATTTCAAGAAGCTTTGTCATTTTTAACCATATACAGCTGATGCAGTATATAGTTTCAACTCAATTCAGTTTATTTGTATAGCGCTTTTAACAATTTCCCATTGTCTCAAAGCAGCTTTACAGAAGTGTGGAAACAGAAGTGAGAGAGAAATAATATATAATAATAGTGAGAAGAAGAAAAAAATAAGAATAAAAATAAGTAAGTTTTAAAATTAATTTAAAAAAGATTAACATAAAATTTAAAATACTATATATCTACTGTATACCTATCCCTAATGAGCAAGCCGGAGACGACGGCGGCAAGGAAAAACTCCCTATGATATGACGAAGAAACCTTGAGAAGAGCCAGGCTCAGAAGGGAACCCATCCTCATTTGGGTGACACTCTACAGTAGACAGTGTAAATGTAAATAATGTCCTTCCTACAACAGTTAACAGTAGTGCAACCGAGAGCTCCTGAGAAACTAATGGGTCATCGCAAACTCCGAGTTCAGCACAGACCTGAATGCTGATAAAGACCAGACTATACAGCTGACTGACACAACATTTGTTCAAAAGAAGGCATGACAAGTCTCCGGCGGCTTTGTCCACAACAATCCCATGAGACACTGGCTGACCATGTAGATCAATCCCTGGCAAGGTGACAACCGGCGACGAGACTCTAGCCAGCGGTAGAACATCAGGATTGAGGAATTCGCTCCGTAAGAGGAGACGATCTGGCCAAGAACTTGGAACACTGGGAGCTCCGGATATGCACTGGCATATATAGAAATAGTGAAATGAAACATTGTTCTCCAGGACCATGATGCTACATAAAGCAACATAGAGCTACATAAAACAACACAGAGCTAAGGACTTACTCAGTAAGTTGTCCTAGCCTCATAAAGTGCATTGTGAACAACCTAGTGCAAAAAGTGTGAGACAATGCAGAGAAAATGCTGAATGCAGTTTGCATTCTATATATTGTACAGTACATTGTGCAAAAATAGAGGGTTGTAAACAAAGAGGTTTCTTGTAAACATATAAACTTATAGGAGAGGTGGTGGCATAGAGGGAGCTGACAAGGCTGAAGAGTGCTAAATTCATGCTTTTTTTCCCACACCGGGGTGGGAGATGGCTGAGGAGTGCTTGCAAATCTCCCATGGGTGACTGCTTTTTGAATTATTTTGTGCTTCCCATTTCCTTTGTCTCAGACACCCACCCATACTGAGACGTTACAGACAGCAATGCACACAAAATGATTTTTTATCAGAGATAACAGAGATTATCTACTGTATGAACTCTGTATATATCTGTATACATCACCCAAAATAAATATACATATAAACAATATACAGTTATATATATACAGCAATATTTGTCTTAACTCATTAAAGACGATACAATTAGTGTCATGTGACACTAATATTCATGAAAAATGTTCCTAAATTGACAATTAATCCAACCGAAGAAGTGCTTTTCAACTTGTGATTGCAGTTTGCAATGCTTGTAACCAGTAAAAAACTTTTCTGGCTGAATTAAAACAATGTACAGACTCTTTCAATGTTTTACAGCCTATCTGAAGAAAACATTTTTATTCAGCCAGCAAAGCAACATTTGCCACATATTGCATAAACCTACAAAAACAAAAAGATATTCTTCCCTGAACTAGGAATACAGATATCTTCTGCTGATCATCTCCAGATGTAAGATCAGATTCTAGATGACGACTTTATTCATCCATTACACTTTTTTGTCACATAAAACCACACCACAGCTTAAGTCGGTGAGGTAGGTGATCACAATCCACATGAGTTATTTACTAACCAGGCTGCAATAAGCAGACTTGTGCTATAAATGTTGGGTGCAATGAGGATCGTCTCTAGATATCTCTTATTCATAGAGTTTGTTGTGCTATAAGCCCATCTCATTTGATTTCCTTTATTGTTTTTCTTACAAATTAACACGTCAGATAAAAGAAATGTATTAAATCAGTAGCAGTAAATTATGTTGAATTATAATATCAAATTAATAGTAATGAAAGTATGCCATGTTTTGAGTGAGGTGTGTGTGTGTGTGTGTGTGTGTGTGTGTGTGTGTGTGTAGCCCGTATTTGGTTGATCAGATGTCCTCTGGTGGGCAAAATAGACATTACAAGTGTAAAATAAGGCTGATCGCACAGAATGGTGATCATTGTAGAATGTTTGATTTATAAGCATTGAGGTCAATTTGACCTGGAGAACAACAGGTGTTATTATTTCCTTTAAAAATGGTACAAATTGTTTCAAAACAATATCCTGGCTTTGAAAAATACCAGTCTGTAATATTATTTTTACTTATGTGCCTCTATAGTGAAAATAATTGTTTCTTTTTTTATACACCATAAAATGAGGTATTTTTGTATATAAATGAAGTTTATAATACGAAATATTAGAAAAGATTGCGCTAAATATATGTTAATATGTTGGAAACAAGTTGGACTAAAAAGGTGAAAAAATGTCTATGATATATAGGTATTTTTTTAAGCAGCTAAAACAGAGCAAGTGAAGTTGACTCGGCGCTCTTAAATTGCATAGAAAAGCAAGAAAAAAACCCCAGGATAGTTGAGACGCCTTCGCCAGCATGCACTATAAAAGGAGCGTAGTGCGGGGCTTCTTTCGCTTACGGCCATACCACCCTGAGAACGCCCGATCTCGTCCGATCTCGGAAGCTAAGCAGGGTCGGGCCTGGTTAGTACTTGGATGGGAGACCGCCTGGGAATACCAGGTGCTGTAAGCTTTTTCAGCCGCGCTTTCAAATGCGGCTGCTGCAACTTTTACACCGCAAAACCCGCTTCAGCTCTCTTTCAATTATTACTACACAGAGACAACATGGAGAGACACATATGACAAAATCAAGAACAAATCAATCAACACAAATTCATGCCCAAATTACAAAGTATTTTTCACCTTGTGTCTTCCGTCATTCATTCATTCCCTTTTAACTTCATTTATTCTTTTTAATTACTCTTTATTTTCAATTTTCTACAAACTTTTTTTGCCATAAAGTTATTTATACACTATGGTACATAATGTATGTTTCCAGATGGGATGGACTTCTTGTCGTAGTTATCATAGTCACAGTTCTTGATGATTCTTCTCGGGATTATTATTATTATTATTATTATTATTATTATTATTATTATTATTATTATTATTATTATTATACTGTTAGTAATAGTCGACGTAGTAGCATTTGCACTTATAAGCTGTCTCAGAAACTTGCACAAACATCTAGATATTACACATTGCTTCAGATGATGTACACTTTTCTTTCTAGAAACGTTCTACTCATACAATGGCAAGTAATACAAATCTAAGTTCTGTTTAATCTTCTCTTGATAATAAAGGTATTCTATTCATTTTAGTTCCCTCCTACTGTGGTCATTAACTATAATTGTGTATCAATTTAATCCATTTATTTGTTTATTCGTCCAATCAACTCCAGAACTGCTTCAGGAACTTGTGTAAAGCCTGTCTTGATAGACTCGTCCAGCCAATGTTGTAAATGCAGAGAGTGAGGGAGAGAGAGAGTGAGAGAGAGAGAGAGCGAGAGAGAGAGAGAGAGAGAGAGAGAGAGAGAGAGCTCGTCACGCGTGCTCTTCGCGGCCCCACACTCCAGTTCAGTTGGTGGCGGTAATGCGTCTAAATCCTGAAGATGGAAGAAGAGAGCAGGCGTGTAGCCCTTGTAGTTGAATGGGCTTTTGAATTGTTGATGTGAATTGTTTTAACGGCACTAATAAATGACGCAAGAAAAGTATGCGTGTAATGAGCTGTAAATAGACTGTGCACAGTCACGGTTGTTTGTGTTGCAGCAAGTTGATGTGTTGTATGAGTTTTGTAAGCCGTGCATGTGGCATTAGAATGAAGCAAGAAGCTAAGACTGAAGGTGCCTGTTTAAAAACGTATGTAAATGAAGCGGATAAGCACGAAGTGAAGAGTGACGTGTTGTACGTGTGTGCAGGTGGTGAGGAAAGAAAATGTTGTTTTGCAGTAAAAAGCTTGAGTCCCCGTGCGACAGCACATTGAATAAGAAGTGTATGCATTTTAAGAGACGCCTTCGCCAGCATGCACTATAAAAGGAGCGTAGTGCGGGGCCTCTTTCGCTTACGGCCATACCACCCTGAGAACGCCCGATCTCGTCCGATCTCGGAAGCTAAGCAGGGTCGGGCCTGGTTAGTACTTGGATGGGAGACCGCCTGGGAATACCAGGTGCTGTAAGCTTTTTCAGCCGCGCTTTCAAATGCGGCTGCTGCAACTTTTACAACGCAAAACCCGCTTCAGCTCTTTTTCAGTTATTATATAATTACTATGTTGTCTGCAGTACTATAGACAACAGCATAATTATGATAATAATGATATTGATATGATAATAACAGCAACCATAATTGTGATAATATTTCAGGTCTACCTTATTTTCTCTTTATTTTGCCTTTAATTGATCCATTTTAAAATGTTTATTTATTTATTTTTATATAAATATCTCAATAGTCATATTATAAGTCATAACTCAATAAAACATAATTCATGTTTAATTCAGCTGAAATGATTTCATTAGGAAACACTGAAATCTAGGAATAATTGTGGGAGGTAAAAGCAAATAAACACTAATGTTTAAACCATTTTTTGAAAATGTAAAATATCATTCATAATTCCCTTAATTAATTCACAAAATTAAAACTGAAACTTTTATATGTGTATTCTTATGTGATTTCCTGACTATCTGGGTTAGAATTAGACCCTATCTGGGTTTAGAATATGAGAAAAAAATTCCTTAAACTATGTAAAACATGTTGACCGATCTGTGGTGTATTTTAAATTTAAATTTAAAAAATGCAAACAAAATTTTGATTTAAAAAATAACAAAAACAATATCTGTTTACATTCAAATGTCTTAGTCTCCGTAGACGACATTATACAGATCACAGACAGGAGTGTGACCATTAACAGTCCTACAGTGCTTGCAGTCCTACAGTGTGCTTATTTAGTCTTACAGTCTTTGTATTTACTTGTCATTTCTTTATTGTTCATCTGTGTTTATAAGAAGATTAATCTGCCATGGGAAACTCAATGACTTGCTTTAGTCTCTTGAGACAGGTAAGATTGAAGCTCATGTTTTGATTTAAAATTATTTACTTTACAAAAATTGGGAAAAACACAAGATCATAAGTAGACGACCACTTTTCTCTGAAGTGTTTTTGAAAACTTTTATATCAGTAACACTTGTGCCTAATGATGTTGTGATTATGTGAACACATTAAACCTTGTTGTATTTGTGTTGTCCTGAACAGAAGAGGAAAAAAAAGGTGAAGGGAGGAGTAGCTGATGAAGAAAAGGTCATCACTTTGACAAAAGGTAAAAAAAAGGACTAATACAATCACATTTGAGGAAAGATTGTGCCACAAGGTGGTTCCAGGTGCAGTTCATGTGATTAAGTGTAGCATTAGAAAATAAGTAAACTTTATTTCTGAAACAATGTGATCTCATATTGTCATCAGACCTAGTTATTTGCATTCCCATGTGAGTACATCTGTCCTAGAGTGGAGAACTGTTCACCACCAGTGTGGAATCAGACAGAAGAATAACACTGAATAATATTTAATGTATAGAAGTGATCATTCTGCTCTGGTTGCTCATCTGTTGCAGTGTACAGATATTTGAAAAGACCAGCACAGATGCAGCATCTCTGCCTCTGGATCAAACAGAAAACAGTTCATCCCTGAATGACTGCAGTTCAGAGGAGAGCGGAGAGCACAAAGAGCTACAGCCTGAGAGAAAGTGTCTGGAGGACTTCAAGTGGTACATTTGGGAATGTGATTTTGTCTGAGCTCAAAGGCACTGATGAGGTATATGCGCTGAAGATTATGAAGGAGGACAACATTTGGGCACACGATGTCATCGGCTACACCCTTAGAGAGAAACGCATTCTGACTCTGGCCAGTGATCACCCCTACCTCACCCACCTGTTCTGCAGCTTCCAGACCAGTGATTCATTGTGCTTTGCAATGGAATATGTGAATGGAGGAAATCTTGCTTTCCACATTTCACAGTCACATGGGTTTGATGAACCTCACACCCGATTTTACGCTGCTGAGATCGCCTGTGCCCTCATGTTCCTCCACAGAAACGGGATTATTCACAGAGATCTCAAACCCGAAGACATCCTTTTAGATGCCGATGGCCACTGCAAGTTGGTAGACTTTGGCCTATGGAGGGCATAGTGGATGGCAAGACGACCAACTCGTTTTGTGGCACACCCGACTACACCTCACCAGAGATGATCCAGAGTTTGGAATAGATTGGTAGATCGGTACGTCGGTAGATTGGTGGGCCCTGGGCTTGATCATGTTCCAGATGATGACGGGCTACAAGCCGTTTCATGATGATAACCAGGAGGATATGTACGATTCCATCATCACAGCAGAAACGGATTACCCATGAAACCTCAGCAAGAAGGCAGTTAGTATCCTGAAAGCATTCCTGGAGAAGAACCCCAAGAATCGTCTCGGCTGTGTGGAGTCCAAGGGCAAGGAGAACGCCATCAAAGTTCACCCTTTCTTCAAAAAGATCAAGTGGCCCTGCTGGAACAGAGGAAGATCACGCCCCCATTTCAGCCACAGATTAACTCAAAGAGGGACGTGTTTTCACCTGTGATGGGACCAAGCATTCTCAAGAGGATCTTTCCTTCTTCATCCAGTCCATCAAAGAGGAGTTTAATGGGTTCTCCTTCATTAACACTAAATATTAACTGTGTTATTTTAATAATCATTTTTATGTGATACGTTTTTTTTTCTGTGCTTGAAATTGTAAATAAATCTTTTTCCTGTGTTTGAAATTTTAAATATAAAATGTATTTTTCTTCATTATAGATTGTTTTTTTTTAAATCAATTGTTTTTCTTACAAATGAACAAAATAATTATTACAATTATAATAT
Organism: Tachysurus vachellii; assembly: GCF_030014155.1. Classification (NCBI taxonomy): domain Eukaryota; kingdom Metazoa; phylum Chordata; class Actinopteri; order Siluriformes; family Bagridae; genus Tachysurus; species Tachysurus vachellii. The sequence continues at coordinate 12,315,764 of NC_083460.1, forward strand.
ATATTAAAATATATTATTCCAAAAAAAAAAATTATTAAAATCAGTAGTACTAGTAGTATTAATAGTAAGAAATAAGACACACCTCCAGTTCGGGGCTTGTTTACCAAGTTGGACGTGTTACTGCGGTACACCTATACCTGTATATTGTGGATACTGAGAGTGAGTGTAAATATATTTGTACAGTGATTTGCGTTTTTACTTACATTTCTTTTGTTTATTTTTGCCATCATTGTTTTGGTACTTTGGGTAATTTTTTTTGTTCGCTATATATCTCTCGCTGCTGGATTACTTTGGTGCACGTGTAAATAAACATTATAAACATCACTCTGAAGAGTACTTACGGGTTGAGCCATCATTTACAATCATTTTTTATCATCATTCACTTCCGATTGATCACAGAATTTTGTAAGGCGTGTATGTGGCATTATAATGAAGAAAGAAGCTAAGACTGAAGGTGCCTGTTTAAAAACGTATCTAAATAAAGCGGATAAGCACGAAGTGAAGAGTGACGTGTTGTACGTGTGTGCAGGTGGTGAGGCATAAATGTTGTTTTGCACCAAAAAGCTTCAGTCCCCATGTGACAGCACATTGATAAGCAAGTGAATGCATTTTAAGAGACGCCTTCGACAGCATGCACTATAAAAGGGGCGTAGTGCGGGGCCTCTTTCACTTACGGCCATACCACCCTGAGAACTCCCGATCTACAGTGTGCTTATTTACAGTCTTGCAGTCTTTGTATTTACTTATTTCTTTAGTATTCATCTTTGTTTATAATAAGATCAATCTGCCATGGGAAACTCAATGATGCAGCACATTGATCGTGTATGCTCTTTAAAGGGGTAACTTCTCATAACTTGGGTTTTCTTCCATATACTTGCCTGAAAATCATCAGGATTGTTCCAAATTATGCACTTTGTAGTGTTCATCGTCTGTGGAGCGGTTTGGAATGATACACGAACTGTAGGGGGTCCATTGAGGGTGGTAACTGGGCCTTGATGTGCCTCAGGACAAGCTTCTCGAAGCACTTCATAACGATGGGTGTGAGTGCGACGGGGCGGTAGTCATTGAGGCAGGACACTGTAGACTTCTTTGGGACAGGGACAATGGTGGATGTTTTGAGGCACGTAGGAACAATGGCGCTGCTCAGGGAAATGTTGAAGACATCAGTGAAGACATCAGACTAGCTGTTCTGCGCATTCCCTGAGCACCCTGCCAGGAATGTTGTCCAGCACCCTGCCAGGAATGGTCCAGCAGCCTTCCATGGATTAAATCTGCATAGAGCTCTCCTCACATTGGCCATGGATAGACAGAGTACCTGGTCGTCGGGAGGAGGGATGGTTTTCCTTGCCGTTACGTTGTTCTGCACCTCAAACCGGGTGTAGAAGTAGTTCAGCGCATCTGGGAGAGAGGCATCGCTATCACAAGCAGGTGAAGCTGTCTTGCAGTTCATGAACGCCTGTATGCCCTGCCACATGCGCCGGGTGTCTCCGCTGTCCTGGAAGTGGCTGTGGATTGTCTTGTGTGGATTGTGCACGATTTGCATACTCCCTGATGGCTCGGGACAGTTTGGCCCTTGCTGTTCTTAGGGCCGCCCTGTCCCCTGTTCTAAAGGCTAGGTCTCTAGTCTTCAGCAGCGCACGCACATTAGCAGTCATCCACGTCTTGGAGACGGTCACGTCATCAATGCACTTGCTGATGTAGCTGGTCACTGATGACGTGTACTCCTCCAAGTTGATGGAGTAGCTGATCAGAACCTATCCCTTAGTACCATAAAAAAAGATCACTAACCTACACATTCAAATGACTAAAGTTCAGCAAATGAAGTATAAATGCACTCACCCATGATAGTGACTCACTTTCATTCTTTCCAATTTTAGCAAAGCAGGACTTAAACAAAAACAACTGCAGAATCCATGAGAGAGGGAGAGAGGGAGAGAGAGAGAGAGAGAGAGAGAGAGAGAGAGAGACTGAACATAAGACCAGGACTATTGAATGGACACAATGAAAAAATACGACAATCTTGCAGAATCTTTAAATACTGTCATCTGTTACTGACCTTTGCATCTAAGACAATCCATCTGAGTGAAACAGGTCCAACACATGCAGCACGATTGTTCATGCTTGAAACAGTTGCTGTAACAATCTTGCGTTTACAATTCTGTCAAAAGAATTAAAAGAACAGTCATTTTATAACAATCTAGAACGAGCCGCTAGTGGAAGAATGAACTGTGACAAAAGTTGTAACTGTAATGAGTCTGTCTGTGTTTTGCCCTGTTTCTGTCTGCTGGTCTGCCTTGCTGTTAATTGTTTGCTCCGCCCACTCATTTGTTACCATGGACACTAATCGCACTCCATCTCTCCCTCAGGTGTGTTGTCTTAGTCACTGATTGTCTCTGCTTGGTGATTGGTTCCTGTTTGTTATATCTACTCTGTTTGTTCACTTCCCTGGTGTTGGTCGTTGTTTGTGTCTATGTTCCTGTTTCCCGTTTGCTCAGTGTTCTGCCCTGTTTTGTGTGTTTCTTGTCTTGGATTAATTAAAGATTTAACTGCATTTGGATCCTCACTCGCCTTTGCCTCACCGCGACAGTAACCCTAGAAAAAATTTAATATAATTTGACCATAGGGATGTTTGTGTCCTGTATTTAGCATCACATGTGTCTTCAAACTTGTAATCAGTCAAATCTGCCTATTTAAATATGTGAAACGTAGTCGCTGTGCTCCCTGAATGTTTGATGATATGGTGTGAAGAATGTTAAAGGTAAAGGCTATATGACCATCTCCAAGCAGCTTGATGTTCTTGTGACTGCAACTGCACATATTATTCAGAAGTTTAAGGACCAGAGATTAGGGGTAAACTCCAAGGTCAAGGTAAACCAGTGTCAGATCGCACCATATAATCAATGTTTAAGCCTAAGTGGACTTGGAATGGAAGATGACAGCGGAGGACTCCACTGTTTGAAAGCACTGTTGAAATTTTCCAAAATGCATATTGACACTCCCAGAAGCTGTGTGGCTTATGTCCTTTGGACAGATGAGACAAAACTGGGGATTTTTGGCAAGCCACATCAGGTCTATGTTCACTCAAACATGAAGCACAGAATGAAAATTACACTGTACCTATTGTGAAACATAGAAGAGGCTCGGGTATGTTCTGGGGCTGCTTTTCGGCTTTTGAGTGAATATAGACCAGGGGTCTCATTTTTAAAACTGTGCGTAGGATCCCTACTAAAAGTTTACGTACGCCCAAAAGCCAAAAATGGCGTACGCCAAAAAAAATTCCGATTTATAAAACCGTGCGTACAGTATGCACTCCTCTAAGCAATGTTCCCTTTATAAATCACAGATCACCCACAGATGTGCGTACGTGAACCAGCCTCAAATCCCGCCCTGTACATGCCCATTTTTAACCATAAATAGTCAATGCAAATCACTGTGCGGGCACGAGAGTGGACCTCGTTATAATGAGTTTCCTCTGCGCTCTGCGGGTTTAAAAATGGGTTGAGGAGCCAGCGTCTCAGGGGTAGCCACTGTCGCCTGCAGGTTATAATTATATTAAAAGCAAAATTGTTACAGTTTCTACTTTTTAATATTGTTAAACTCTACTCTACTGTAAAACTGTGCCTGCATTTAGTCTGTTCCCTACACTGTTATGTGTCAAGATAAAGGAATCATGTGTTGAACCAGGCCAGCGTGCCACAATGTTTGTGAGGGTCATGTTGGAGTCACATATGATTTGCACATTAATAGAATGCACATGCTTTCTATTAACATAAGCAAATTCATTTTCAGATGTGAACTTATAGCAACATGAGTGCAGTCAATTGCGCCGATTACATTTGGGAAACCAGACATTGCTGCAAATTGCATTTTAATTTCGGCCTGTTCTCGCACAGTGTAGGGCAGTGGTCTTCACTATTTTTTTCATGTGAGCCACACTGATAGGACAAAGTCAATAGGAGAGCCACTTTCACCGCAAAGTATGCCAAGTTATTGGTCTTAAATAGCTTATCTGCTTAAATACAATGTACAATATTGCAATACAATAATTACTTAAAAGTCATTCTTTATTATGCATTTTTATGTTTACTAAACACAAAGGGTTCGATCTGTGAAGGACAAATAAAAATTCATCTGTCCACTTTTCTTGAAATTTTCTATGCTCATCTTGTATGACTCGCACCTTTCTTTTTTTAGCAGGCGCGGACTCTCCACAACCTCTGTCTCCGTCTTCCTATCGAGTTGCGAATGATGCATGCTCCACATCAGTTACCTCTTTTGTCACTGTCACATTGTTTTGTTGCTGTTCATTTTGTGCGCGGGATTGTTTGATAAGCAATCGATCCATTTTTTGTCCGTGTGTACAGTAAACACCAGTTGTTAACTAGCATGAAACACAAACTAGCTTCTGACAGGCCGCAAAAAACTGGCTATTGCGCAGAACGCAGTGAGTCAGTGACAAGTCAAATAATATATATAAATATATATTATTATTTGTAATAGAGCACATTCGTTTTTCTATGCTTCCCTGATTGTTTTTAATGTTATTTAAATGAAAAATACATTTTAACATGATCATATCTTCGTATTATTTACTGCCATGCGAGCCGCATATTAATTAATATTAAAGCTTGGCGAGCCGCAGGAGGCTCGCGAGCCGCGCAGTGAGTAACACTGGTGTAGGGGAACCTGATGTATTGACTACCCATATTAAGTATACCATTCAAAACGACAGATATTATGGCACTCAGGGACGGCTGTGATATTCCAGACCTATAGGGTGAGATGATAAATTCCAATAGAATTATTTCATATACAAAAAGGTCTTAGACACAAAGTTGTGGATTACTTATAGTTTTTTTTATATAAATAATTTACCTGTCTGCCAATTCCCACTGGAAACAGCCGGTTGCCAAGAACCGGACCCAATTCAACACATAGATCTAAGAGCACAGCTCTAGGGAATCTAAATCGGCTTATTAGCCAGGATATCATCATGGTCCCTGAAAACTCGTTCTCTCCTTATTCTTCCATTGGCGTAATCCTCCAACAGTGCCAGCAGTGCCATCATGAAGCATTACATACCCGGGTCACCGGAGGATTTATATGTTTCTAGCAATTAGACTGATCGTTAACACCTTGACAAAATCACAGAATTAATTGTTCTTAATTCTTCTTCTTCATGATGGTTTTGTAATGAACACCGTAATAATTAGGACCGATGATTTTGTGGTAGCTCAGTGGTTAAGGTGTTGGGCTACTGATCGGAAGGTCATGGGTATGAACCCCAGGTCCACCAAGCTGCCACTGCTGGGCCCCTGAGCAAGGCCCTTAACCCTCAGTTGCTCAGTTGTAAGTCACTCTGGATAAGGGTGTTTCATGCTATTCTGTATCACATGTAGTCACGCCATCTCCTCCTGCGCTCCCGTTGTGGACAATGTGACTGTAAGGCAGCGCTGATTATTATTATTTTTTTTTTTTTTTAACACATTTTGAATTATGTTTGGATTTTAGTAGATGTGTATAGCCTAAAACAATCGGCACAAATAACACTGTTCGATTTAATCTTCATGATAATGTGGATATAACGTATGAAATGGAGTGAAAATTAAATGTCAGTAATTCTTATAATCGTTCTTCTCACATGTATTTTCTACAATCTAACTTCAGTCCACGACCTCACCATCTGTGTAGCCAATTCCCTTTGTCTCCAGAATGTGCGTACGCGCAGCTCAAAGTTTGCTTAAAGGTGCGCACATTTTCCCGTCAAGTTTGTTTTTTATAGATCACAACCTTTGCGCAAAAACTGTTTCCAGCCCCGTTTTGTGCGTACGCACGCTTTAAAAATGAGACCCCGATGTGGCTTGCCAAAAAGCTCTGTCTCTGACTCTGTCCAGAGTACAATGGAATCTCAAGACTATCAAGGCATTATGGAGCAAAATGTGTTGCCCAGTGTCAGAAAGCTTGGTCTTAGTCACAGGTCATGGGTGCACCAACAGGATAATGACCCAAAACACAGCTAAAAACACCCAAGAATGGCTAAGAACAAAATATTGGCCTATTCTGAAGTGGCCATCTATGAGACCTGATCTAAATCATATTGAACTTCTGTGGAGAGAGCTGAATTATGCAGTCTGGAGAAGGCACCCTTTAATCCTGAGACAGTTGGAGCAGTTTGCACTTGAGAAGTGGTCCAAAATATCTGAGGACAGGTGCAGAAGTATCACTTGATTGCTGTGATTGCCTCAAAAGGTTGAGGTTGAGAATTTAAGGGCAATCATTTTTGTCCAGGCCAGTTTTATTAGTTTGTTTTTAAAATACTTCTGTTGAACTGCAATTTAAAAGTGATTTAGATAGTAATATAGATTTTATAATAATAATAATAATAATAATAATAATAATAATAATAATAATAATAATAATAATTAATATAGATTTTCATTAATTTTTTGTCTTTGAAATAACTTGAAACTTTAATGGAAGGGTACCAACAATTTTTTGAGAACTAGTCAGCTCCCAAAAAAAGCAAATGAAAACCCTAAAACAACTGAATCTGTTACTCACACTTATTTGATATATTATAAAACATTTTTTGCACAATTGTATGACAGTACATATAGTAGTTAGAATTACATAGAACAAAAATGAATACTTAAGCAAATGGTCATTTTGGTAAGTTAGCAAGAGTGAGTTGTGGATTAAGACTACATATTCCATAGAATTTCAGAACTTACTTTTACTGTCTTCTTACTTGGTCCTATTGTATCCTGTCCATCAGACCCAGATTGCTTCTTCACAACTGTGATCTAAAACAAACAACAATAAAATGATGAAAGTTGCACATGGACGTGGCTAAAAGTATTTTGCTGGATAATACCACTTTGGGCTGAATTTATGTACGTGTACTAGAATGTGCTTCACTGTGGTTGTAGGTGGTAGGCACAAAAGTGCAGTAAGATTTACAACTTTGTGCAACAGCAACTTTAGTCAGCACTAGATGCATGTTTGAACCAATGATTTCCACACAAAATAAACATCAGTAGTTTAAACAAAATGGCTGCAACAGTAGTTCACAATTTCTATGCATCAGACCCTTGGCAGTACTCATAATTACACTACATGCAATTTAATGTCTTGATGTGATAGCCTACAGTTCTTTGGAATGTCTAGATCATGAATAGTTTACCATAACACGACTTACTTTCTGATATTCAGACAGTTTAGCTAGGATGCAATATCCTGAGGACAACAAAACTATACCCAAGTTATTCCCAAAGATCTGATAGCGTAAACTAAGCTATAGTGCCTTCCTAACCAGGATAACATTTTGGGAATAATTAAGAAGAATGTCTACATTAGAAAAAATATGAAATCAAGTAACTTTTTAGACTGAATAGTGTGTTTGATATAATGATGACTGTGTATTATTATTCAAATATTTCAAAATAAAGTTAGTGCTTAGTTCTTAGTTATTTGGACAGTCAATAGTGGCTTCATTAAGGATCACAGTTACAATGTTGTTTAGTTTGCCATCTTTTGTTCCTTAGAGCATCTTGGCAACATCTAAACATCAGCCAGTTTCTGTAACAGTAGCAGAAGTCTCTATAACGTTTCAGTTCATCATCACTAAAGCATGAATGTCCTCATTAGACACAGTGTTCCCAAAAAACAGGACTTGGTCATACACAGCATCACATACACTGACTAACTACATCCACAATTTAGCATCTAAAAGTACATGCACTACTCTCTCTGAGCAGAAGTAAGGTTTTCTGTGCAAGGCGCAGCTCACAGACCCACTTCACAAATACTGTGCATCAGTGATAAAAGAAACAGTCTTGTGATGAATGGCCTGACTGAAACAATGACAAACTGCCTGCAATATTCTTCCGTAATTAATCAGAACATGATTTCTTAAAATTAGCTTTTCTGAACCTTCTGTTGGAACCTCAGTCTCTGACATGTACTCTGAGCTCCTCCCGAGTGACCGAGCTCCTCACCCTATCTCTAAGGGAGCGCCCAGCCACCCTGCGAAGGAAACTCATTTCGGCCGCCTGTATCCGGGATCTTGTCCTTTCGGTCATGACCCAAAGCTCATGACCATAGGTAAGGGTAGGAACGTAGATCGACTGGTAAATAGAGAGCTTCGCCTTGCGGCTCAGCTCTTTCTTCACCACAACAGACCGGTATATCGACCGCATCACTGCAGAAGATACACCGATCCGCCTGTCGATCTCCCGCTCCATCCTTCCCTCACTCGTGAACAAGACCCCAAGATACTTAAACTCCTCCACTTGAGGCAGGAGCTTTCCACCAACCCGAAGGGGACAAGCCACCCTTTTCCGGCTGAGAACCATGGCCTCGGACTTGGAGGTGCTGATTCTCATCCCTGCCGCTTCACACTCGGCTGCAAACCGTCCCAGTGCACGCTGAAGGTCCTGATTTGAAGAAGCCAACAGGACAACATCATCTGCAAAAAGCAGAGACGAAATCCCGTGGTCCCCAAACCGGACTCCCTCCGGCCCCTGACTGCGCCTAGAAATCCTGTCCATATAAATAATGAACAGGACCGGTGACAAAGGGCAGCCCTGCCGGAGTCCAACATGCACCGGGAACAAGTCTGACTTACTGCCGGCAATGCGAACCAAACTCCTGCTCCGGGCATATAGGGACCGAACAGCCCTTAGCAGAGGGCCCCGGACCCCATACTCCCAGAGCACCCCCCACAGATCACCACGAGGGACACAGTCGAATGCCTTCTCCAGATCCACAAAGCACATGTGGACTGGTTGGGCAAACTCCCATGAACCCTCCAGCAACCTGGTGAGGGTATAGAGATGGTCCAGTGTTCCACGACCGGGACGAAACCCACATTGTTCCTCCTGAATCCGAGGTTCGACTATCGGCCGAATTCTCCTCTCCAGTACCCTGGCATAGACTTTTCCGGGGAGGCTGAGGAGTGTGATCCCCCTGTAGTTGGAACACACCCTCCGGCCCCCCTTCTTAAACAGAGGGACCACCACCCCAGTCTGCCAGTCCAGAGGCACTGTCCCCAGCCGCCACGCGATGTTGCAGAGGCGTGTCAACCAAGACAGCCCCACAACATCCAGAGACTTGAGGTACTCAGGGCGGATCTCATCCACCCCCGGTGCCTTGCCACTGAGGAGCTTCTCAACCACCTCAGTGACCTCAGCTTGGGGGATCGATGAGTCCTCAACTGAGCCCTCTGCCTCTGCTTCCTCAGTGGAAGACATGTCGGTGGGGTTGAGGAGATCCTCGAAGTACTCCTTCCACCGTCCGAGAATGTCCCCAGTCGAAGTCAGCAGATTCCCACTCTCACTGTAAACAGTGTGAGCAGGGCACTGCTTCCCCTTCCTGAGGCGCCGGACGGTTTGCCAGAATTTCTTCGAGGCCAACCTATAGTCCTTCTCCATGGCCTCACCGAACTCTTCCCAGACCCGAGTTTTTGCCTCTGCAACCACCCGGGCTGAAGCTCGCTTGGCCCTCCGGTACCTATCAGCTGCCTCCGGAGTCCCCCGAGCCAACCAGGCTCGATAGGACTCCTTCTTCAGCTTGACGGCATCCCTTACTTCCGGTGTCCACCACCGGGTTCGGGGATTGCCGCCACGACAGGCACCAGAGACCTTACGGCCACAGCTCCGCGCGGCCGCGTCGACAATGGAGGTGGAGAACATGGTCCACTCAGACTCAACGTCTCCAACCTCCCTCGGGATCTGGTTGAAGCTCTGCCGGAGGTGGGAGTTGAAGATCTCTCTGACCGGAGACTCTGCCAAACGTTCCCAGCGGACCCTCACAGTACGTTTGGGTCTGCCAAGTCTGTCCAACTTCCTCCCCGGCCATCGGATCCAACTCACCACCAGGTGGTGATCAGTTGACAGCTCCGCCCCTCTCTTTACCCGAGTGTCCAAGACATACGGCCGGAGGTCAGATGAAACAACCACAATCTGTTATAATTGTAAGTCCTGTTGTGACCGCAGGTACATTCCCAGCTACATTCTAAAAAGAAAAAATTACAAAGATTATTTATACTAGCACACTTTTCAACAAAACCATTCCCCCAATAATAGATTGTTGTGTTTAGAAATATAAAAATAATAAATATAGTCATCATAATTAGACAGAAATTATTGGGACAGTCAGTAGTGGATTCATTAAGGATCACAGTTACAGTGTTGTTTAGTTTGCCATCTTTTGTTCCTTAGAGCATCTTGGCAACATCTAAACATCAGCCAGTTTCTGTAACAGTAGCAGAAGCCTCTACAACATTTCAGTTCATCCTCACTAAAGCATCAATTATCCAATTCCTTCAACACTACATCTAATAGATTACAGTGTTTAGGTCAGGCCTCTGGGAAGTGTTAAGTGCACTGTAAATATTAGATATATGCACTGTATATGGTATACTGCTAATACCCATGTAATGGATGCCCAGCAGTGACAATGATGCCTGTAAATACAGTGCTGAAGCTGATTAACTTCTAACTGAACACCACACACTGTAATGTCTGTCAGTGTTTTACTGGCAATACAAAAAACCAACATCAGTCATATCTGCTCTGTGGTGCACCTAGAATGGTACCATAACACTGAAGGATGATGGTGTAAACACTTCACCGAGCAAAATACTGACTCCAGTCAGTAACTTTACATCTGTTAAATACACATTTAAGATATTTGTACCTAATGAACATGTGCTGTTCATATTATAGCTTCACAAAGTGAAGTCTCACGAGACCATGTTTCTGTCAGACAATATACACACAGCTGCTGATGTACATTAACTAACATTTCTACAAGGCCCCATTATATCCAGTGTACTGCTAAACCATGTGTGCCATACACAAGCTGATAAACACAAACTCCATATAAATCGCTACAGTCCTGATAGAGCATGTGCTTGTCAATCACACCGACACACTCAGAATCACCATAGATGTATGTGATCTCTTCTCCAGGGTTGATCCCCCTAATTGCAAATAAACACAGATGAGGTTTATCCTCTACAGTGATTATTTTCATTTTGCTGTTTGGGCTGGCAGCATCAACGCTGAAGCATGAAACAAATAAAAACAATTTTTGCCTGCAATCACACTCTTTTCAAAAGTCTACACATTAACATGGCATTATGTGAGGTACACTGCAATATTATACATAATTATATTATACATAATGGGGTGTGCAAAGCAAAAAGTATTTGTATTTGTATTGGAGTAAAATTCCAAATAGGCGTAAAAATCCTTTTGTTTGCGTTACACTTCTAATTTACGTTATAGTGTAAGTGCTCTTTAATTATATTCATTATAACAATTATGGATATGCAATATTGGTTGATGTTTGTGTATGTAACAAAGAACATCATTGAAAAGAAAATAACATAACAGCCATTACCTCATCCATGGTTAAACCAACAACTAATAAAATACCATTGTGAACATTATGAACCCCACCACCACCTGTCCTTGTTGGAGGACGCTGAAGTTCTTAAATTGGGGATCCAGTAGGGTGGCTTTAAAGTAATGACCTGAGGAGTCATCAAAGACAGCCTGGAAGCACTGAGCCAACTGAGACTGCAAAGTGGTCACCATTTTAAGTGCCTCTGGAAGAGCCTGTACATCCGCATCCACCTTTAAGTTTGTTAATGCAGTCTTGAGAGCCTGCACACAAGGGATAACAGAAGACAGAGAAGCCACATCCTCACACACAGTGCATGTTGCCTCCTCAAATGGTTGTAGTATTTTCACAATGGCCTGGACTAGTTCCCATTGATGGTGTGACATTACACCTCCCAGATCCATCTCTGCTCTCATGGTAGTCAGTGGTCGTCTCTGCTCCAACAGCCGCTGAAGCATGTGGAAGGAGGAATTCCACACATCATGCACCAAAGTGTTCTTGGGAAGGCCAAGCTCTTCCTGGATTTTGTAAAGTTTTGTCACAGCTTTGTTTGATCTGTGTACAAACCCAGTGATCTTGCGAGCAATCAATATCTCATTGGTCACTCCCTGGCAATTTTTTAAAGCAGCTGTTACCACTAGGTGTAAGGTGTGAGCCATACACCTAATGTGCACATAGTTACCATCAGCCATTGCCTTAACCATGTTAGTGGCATTATCTGTGACAAAATACTCAACAGAAAAATGTGCTCCTACATCATCTTGCCATTGTTTCACAACAGCCTGGAGGTGATGTAGAATGTTGGCTGCTGTGTGATCTTCATTAAGAACCTCCATCTTGAGAAGTGCTGTCACACGTTTATGTTCATCTATTCCTTGTGGACTCTGTTTGCACTCTATCCAGTGGCCAGTGAGAGAAAGATAAGCATTTGTGGAAAATTTGCTCGTCCAGATGTCAGACGTGCAGTGCACAAATTTTCCTTACATTTTTGAGAGAGCTTCTTTTACTTTTGTTTTCGCATCTTGGTAAAGTTGTGGTATAACTGTGCAAGAGAAATGCCAACGAGATGGTAGTTGGTATCGCAGTGCAACCACATTGAGAAGCTTGCAAAAAACTTTATTCTCCACTACTGAGTAGGGCATCAGGTCAAGGCAAATCATTTCTCCCAAGTTTTTTTGGCTGGCGGAGGACCAAGAGATGGCTCAGCAGCAGCCACACTCTTTTCTATTTGGTTGCCCAAATCCATGTGAGGAGTTTCAACTAAGTTAATGAGTGACGGGAAGCTATGCTAAGGTTAACTAGCCTATAGTATGGTGGCCGGGAAGTGCAAAACACATTAACAAATCCGAAAACACATTAACAAATCCGAAAACAAATTAACAAATCCCAAAACAAATTAACAAATCCCAAAACGGTCCGTGTATCTTTTGGTCATTCGACTTTCCATTTAGAAACGGGTATTAAAAAACAAAAAAGAGTGGCTATTTGATTTTCGTTTTAAAATACAAAAATTACAATTGAAATACAATGCGTTTTTCTTTTTCATGGTCAAAAACGGATGAGTAAAATTTTAAAAATGGTTTGATTTTATATTTCGAATAACAAAAAAATAAAATCACCACAAAACAGAAAGGAAAAAAATTTTATATTCTGAGACCGGATGTGGTCAGGGGCGGCGCCAGAGAATTTTGATGGGCGGTGCTGAGGGGGAGTAATATACAGGTTATTATTTTTTTAAATATGAATAATAAAATAAAGCTCGCTCACTCGATTTGGTAATATTCTCTAATTATTTAGGCTAGTCTGTATGAAAATGTGCACGCCCCATGGCGAGTCAGCGTCGGCATTTGGCAACTTCATCTTTTCAGCCGATAGTCACTCAGAAAGCACTTAATGAATAATTAAAATGTCTTTTCCTCTGACGCATTCATAATCAATTTGCTGGAACTTTGAGGCTATTGCTTTATGCGCGAGCTTGAGGTGGAATAGGCTACTGCCATATATTAAAGGATGGTTTAGTATATTATCATTAATCAGTTTAATATAGGCTAAAGTACGACTATTCATTCATTCATTCATTCATTCATTCATTCATTCATCTTCTACCATTTATCCGAACTACCTCGGGTCACGGGGAGCCTGTGCCTATCTCAGGCGTCATCGGGCATCAAGGCAGGATACACCCTGGACAGAGTGCCAACCCATCGCAGGGCACACACACACACACTCATTCACTCACGCAATCACACACTAGGGACAATTTTCCAGAGATGCCAATCAACCTACCATGCATGTCTTTAGACAGGGGGAGGAAACCGGAGTACCCGGAGGAAACCCCCGAGGCACGGGGAGAACATGCAAACTCCACACACACAAGGCGGAGGCGGGAATCGAACCCCCAACCCTGGAGGTGTGAGGCGAACGTGTATATAAAATGCTATATAATGACATTACAAAAAGTGTGACAGCTGCAAATTACTTCGTTATTGCACTGCACAAATTAGGCCTATGCATGCGTAAAGACTCAAATGTTCTTTAATTATTTATTTTGTTTATATGTTCAGATTCTAGGTCAGTCCTAATAGGTCTGAATGAGCAGAAATCAGAAACTAGACAAGACTTGGTAATAGAGATTATTCAAGAATTATATTCACTTAATCAAAATAATATAAAAGTCGAGTTTTTGTGGCTTCCGGCTCATATTGGCTTAAGAGGAAATGAAAAGGCAGATGTTTTAGCTAAAAAGGCCATAGAATGAAATTAAATCAATAATCAAAAATAATATTCTGAAAATATGGCAACATCAGTGGGATTCAGATATAAAAGGAGCATTATTGGCTGCAAAACATGTGTGGAACAGTGGCAGGAGACCTTTGTGTACTGTGCAAAATGTAGAGGGAACACCACAGGCAACAACATATTTGAAATTAATGGTTTGTCAGAAGCATTTTCTGTTCTGAGATCTCTTTTTGAAGAGGAGTAGCATTTTGCACTTTTATACTCACAAATAGGCATGTTGTATTTGACTTTGTTTTATTGATTCAAAAATTGAGTTGTAATGTTAATTTATTTACATGTTTAGGCTGCTTGATGTGATTGGTGTTCATTGTTCTTGTTACAAATTTACATTCTGTTCAAATAGAGCAATCTGCTTTTCACACATTGCGCTGAGTTGTGGTTATAAGACAGAGCAATGCCTGTTTGTACGGAGCCAAGTCATTGTTCACTGCTCTAGAGAACAAGTCTGAAATGTCTGAATATTGCTCAGCAAACTGATTCTCAACTCTAAGTTTGTCCTGTTCAGTTGAAAATGGATAAACTCCAAAAGTTGAACGTGTGGTCAGTGAGGATCCCAGCTGTTGGCTGTAAAGGTCTGCTGCATCAACTGAATGAGGCAGCAGCTCCTGTGGGATTTTTTTTGGGACATCCACAGCCAGCCAAGTCATTTGGTACACCTTTACCTGTAAAATAAAGAACAGACTGTTGGTCTTAACTTATGAATGCTTATTGTGATTATTGTAATCTTTGCAACACTGTTTTATTTCACCTGGAATTTGGTGAGCATTCCATGACTCCACCAGCCTTGTAAGACCAATCTGGCACAACTGGACAGTCAGGTTTGACACACAGTATCTCACAAGGCTGTCGTTCATGTCTATTTCCTCTTGATCCACCAACTGCAGAAGAGCTATCTTCAGTGGATAGTTGACACGACTGTTGACTTCAGGCCAGATTCGTTCAACTATATGATTCTGAATTTGCAACAAAGGTTCATCAGTCAATCTGTTGTGGTGGTTAATGAAAAATATGTTATGACCCATTTGGGGAAAAATAATTATGCAGAAATCCCAGTAAATCTGTAAATGTATCAACCCAGCAGTCATTATGCACATTTACACCTGGTCCTCTGCTTAAGGACCATTTTCCCAAATGGAATGTAACATTAAAAAACAATTTAACTAGAATTTAAAGTACTGAATAAAGTCCAGTGTTTTTTTTCTTTCAGCAGTTGTTTAATGTTAAGATGTAACCAGATTAAAAAAAAAATCTGTTCTTGGCCAAGGTTAATTTTGATTTTAATTTAATGGGATGTTTACCCTAAAATTCAGAAAGCATAGAAATGTAAAGACAGTTTATGTCATGTATGCAAGTAAACAGTATGCTGCTGAAGCAAACAATAATAGTAATAATAAAAGCAGGCATACAAGTAGTGTGCAGCTGAAGCATCCACAAAAACTACTGAACTGCACCCTTGTGGATGAAGTCTGTAAATAAGGCCTTCTCTCTTGATTATGGCGATGAGATGTCAGCAGCTCCTGCATGAAGAGTGTCAAATAAAACTCCTTGCCATGATCTACTTTCTGGGTTGTCTGACTTGTCGTTGTGTTTTCGGATTTGTTAATGTGTTTTCTGTTTTGTTAATTTGTTTTGGGATTTGTTAATTTGTTTTGGGATTTGTTAATGTGTTTTTTGATTTGTTAATGCGTTTTCTGATTTGTTAATGTGTTTTGGGATTTGTTAATTTGTTTTGGGATTTGTTAATGTGTTTTTTGATTTGTTAATGTGTTTTCTGTTTTGTTAATTTGTTTTGGGATTTGTTAATGTGTTTTGGGATTTGTTAATTTGTTTTGGGATTTGGTAATTTGTTTTCGGATTTGTTAATGTGTTTTGGGATTTGTTAATTTGTTTTCTAATTTGTTAATGTGTTTTGGGATTTGTTAATTTGTTTTCGGATTTGTTAATGTGTTTTCGGATTTGTTAATTTGTTTTCGGATTTGTTAATGTGTTTTCGGATTTGTTAATGTGTTTTGCACTTCCCGGCCACCGTACTATAGCCTACATCTTGCTGTCTGCAAAAGACAGAGTAATTTAAACGTACCATGTAACTCCCACAAGTGCATACAATTCGACACAACTACACAAGCATTGTTTTAACCTTTTTAACCAAACGTTAACGTTACTCTGTCAAAAGCCTATTGTCTAAATTACCGAGCTAACAGAGCTACGTAAACAGAGCGAACATGAGAGCAACCTACTGCAGACGTGTGGAGCAGCCTGTGTCAGTCACCTCTTTGTCTTTGTCAGGAGCTTTAAAATACGCAGCATCCATTTTGGGACTTGCTTTTCTCAGCTTCATTTTAGTCATATTGCTTAAAGGATGCTGTTTTTCCAGGCAGAAGTCATCCTTGTTAAACTTCAGTTCATTTTATATTTATTTTGAAGCTTTAACATTTCAGCCTGTATGTGAACCGTGGTTCAATAAAAGATCCTTTACTTTAATGCACTGACTGATCCATCAGTGCTGAGGATGGGCTTTAAACTGACAGATTTAAACATGTTTCACTGACTTTTACTGATTTACTTTCACACTTTTAAATGGAGGTATGATTTGACGTCATGAATGTTATCGGAGCATCTGGACAGTGCAGAGAGAAACTAGCTGTAATTATTATTTACTAGTTGGATCTATGTACTATTTTTATTATCAAGTTAATTATTTATCGAATTAAATGCCATGGTTACGGAAACGGAGCGGCTGGAACACTTACAGTACAGGAGCGATATATTTACAGAGTGAAGACTGCATCTTCATCTCCATCACAGAGTGAAGACTGCACCGTCATCTCCATCACAGAGTGCAGACTGCACCGTCATCTCCATCACAGAGTGAAGACTGCACCTTCGTCTCCATCACAGAGTGCAGACTATACCTTCATCTCCATCACAGAGTGAAGACTGTACTGTCATCTCAATCACAGAGTGAAGACTGCACCTTCATCACCACAGAGTGAAGACTGCACAGTCATCTCCATCACCACAGAGTGAAGACTGCACCTTCATCTCCATCACCACAGAGTGAAGACTGCACCTTCATCTCCATCACCACAGAGTGAAGACTGCACTGTCATCTCCATCACCACAGAGTTAAGACTGCACCTTCATCTCCATCACCACAGAGTGAAGACTGCACCTTCATCTCCATCACCACAGAGTGAAGACTGCACCTTCATCTCCATCACCACAGAGTGAAGACTGCACCTTCATCTCCATCACCACAGAGTGAAGACTGCACCTTCATCTCCATCACCACAAAGTGAAGACTGCACCTTCATCTCCATCACCACAAAGTGAAGACTGCACCGTTATCTCCATCACCACAGAGTGAAGACGGCACCTTCATCTCCATCACCACAAAGTGAAGACTGCACCTTCATCTCCATCAGAGTGAAGACTGCACCTTCATCTCCATCACAGAGTGAAGACTGTAGCGTCATCTCCATCACATAGTGAAGACTGCACCTTCATCTCCATCACAGAGTCACTCAACATCCACAGATGCGCCGGTTTAAATCACCTGTGTTGACATGCGCACGCTAACGGGACATGACGTTCGAGCGGCATTGTTATTAATGTAATTATTAAAAATAAAAATTGGTTTAATAATCTCCAAGCGTTGTGATATTAGCTCCGGGTGTTCAGCTAACGCAGGCATGCTAAAACCACCTGATCTATAAACCATAGACCCATATTGTGGTAAAGACGTCATTTAAAGGACAGCAATGCACTTTAGCATCGGCTAGCATTAGCATTAACATTAGCAACCATGCTAACTTAATGACACTTCTTGTTCATGTTAATTAAGCCAAATGCACTAAACCAAAATGTATTTACACGTCACATCATTCATTAAAATACATCTGCATAGTTTTAAAACATACTATAATTAGTAGGGGAGCTGAATAACTAGCTGAATTTTAAAGCTGTCCTAATTAGGCAGAATATCAATAACCTAACTTTTACTACATCAAATCTGCAATATATATAAAAACAACTCGATTTAATCATGATTTTAAGGCATATCACAAGTGTGAAATATTTACAAATGTGTAGCTTTTTTTTCTGGAGGCCCAATGAAATTCAATGCCCAATTCGTTAGTGTGGTGTGTGTGTTCATTGAGCTGGAAAGGGCAAGAGTGTGACCCATTTCCCCACTAAATTTGGCTGCTACATTTAGCAACACTACAGGTTTTGCTAAATTATTTTATGAACACATAATTCAACAAAAAACAATGATGGCAAAAATAACAAACAAAAGAAACGTAAGTAAAAACACAAATCACTGTACAAATATATTTAAACTCACTCTCAGTATCCACAATATACAGATATAGGTGTAGTTTACGGCACCGCAGTAACACGTCCGCACGACTTGGTAAACAAGCCCCGAACTGGAGGTGTGTCTTATTTCTTACTATTAATACTACTACTGATTTAATACATTTTTTTATTCTCAGACGTGTTAATTTGTAAGAAAAACAATTGATTTGGAAAAAAAGATCTTTCATGAAGAAAAGTACATTTTATATTTAAAATTTCAAACACAGGAAAACAATGTATTTACAATTTCAAACACAGAAAAGAATGTATCACTTTAAAATGATAAAAATGATTATTAAAATAACACAGTTAATATTTAGTGTTAATGAAGGAGAAGCCATTAAACTCCTCTTTGATGGACTGGATGAAGAAGGAAAGATCCTCTTGAGAATGCTTGGTCCCGTCACAGGTGAAAACACGTCCCTCTTTGACATAATCTGTGGCTGAAATGGGGGCGTGATCTTCCTCTGTTCCAGCAGGGCCCACTTGATCTTTTTGAAGAAAGGGTGAACTTTGATGGCGTTCTCCTTGCCCTTGGACTCGCCTTCTTGCTGATGTTTGATGGGTAATCCGGTTCAGCTGTGACGATGGAATCGTACATATCCTATTGGTTATCGTCATGAAACGGCTTGTAGCCCGTCATCATCTGGAACATGATCATGCCCAGGGCCCACCAATCAACCGACGTGGCATATTCCAAACTCTGGATCATCTCTGGTGAGGTGTAGTCGGGTGTGCCACAAAACGTGTTGGTCGTCTTGCCATCCACTATGCCCTCCATAGGCCAAAGTCTACCAACTTGCAGTGGCCATCGGCATCTAAAAGGATGTCTTCGGGTTTGAGATCTCTGTGAATAATCCCGTTTCTGTGGAGGAACATGAGGGCACAGGCGATCTCAGCAGCGTAAAATCGGGTGCGAGGTTCATCAAACCCATGTGACTGTGAAATGTGGAAAGCAAGATTTCCTCCATTCACATATTCCATTGCAAAGCACAATGAATCACTGGTCTGGAAGCTGCAGAACAGGTGGGTGAGGTAGGGGTGATCACTGGCCAGAGTCAGAATGCGTTTCTCTCTAAGGGTGTAGCCGATGACATCGTGTGCCCAAATGTTGTCCTCCTTCATAATCTTCAGCGCATACACCTCATCAGTGCCTTTGAGCTCAGACAAAATCACATTCCCAAATGTACCCCTTCCAAGTACACTGAGGAACTTGAAGTCCTCCAGACACTTTCTCTCAGGCTGTAGCTCTTTGTGCTCTCTGCTCTCCTCTGAACTGCAGTCATTCAGGGATGAACTGTTTTCTGTTTGATCCAGATGCAAAATATCTGTACACTGCAACAGATGAGCAACCAGAGCAGAATGATCACTTCTGCACATTAAATATTATTCATTGTTATTCTTCTGTCTGATTCCACACTGGTGGTGAACAGTTCTCCACTCTAGGACAGATGTACTCACACGGGAATGCAAATAACTAGGTTTTTACCTTTTTTTCAAAGTGATGACCTTTTCTTCATCAGCTACTCCTCCCTTCACCTTTTTTTTACTCTTCTGTTCAGGACAACATAAATAGAACATGGTTTAACATAGTTTAAGGAATTTTTTTTCTCATTCCTTTTTTTATCTAAAAGAAAAGTCAAAAATCTGGTCCCTTAACCCAGATAGTCAGGAAATCACATAAGAATACACATATAAAAGTTTGAGTTTTAATTTCATGAATTAATTAAGGGAATTATGAATGATATATTTTACATTAAAAAAAATAGTTTTCAAACATGGTTTAAACATTAGTGTTTATTTGCTTTTAACTCTCACAATTATTCCTAGATTTCAGTGTTTCCTAATGAAATCATTTCAGCTTATTACCTCAAAAGTACTCAATAAAGTTAAACATGAATTATGTGTTTTATTGAGTTATGACTTATAATATGGCTATTGAGATATTTATATAAAAATAAATAAATAAATAAATAAATAAATAAATAAATAAATAGTTATTATTTGACCAGGGGGTTAGGAGGCAAATGTGACACAGAAGCCTCTTGGAGTCAGGTGAAGGGTGATTTATTAGTGCACACACGTAGTAACAAACCCCAACACACAGTGAAAGTAATAAACTAATCCAAAAAGAAAAATAAAACTGTACAAAATGTAGCCTATATACAAAATATTTACAAGCTAGTTCAGCTAAATCAATTGACCTGAACAACATCAGCAAGAAAACAGCCTTTACTATGTATCACATCTACAAACAAAACTCCTACAATAACCCACACCAACTGACTGTGTGGGAGCCATTTTATACTCTTAGTCCCGCCCCTGGATCTAACTATTCTGAAATTGGTAGGGGGTTTTCTCCTCTGACAATAGGGACATTGGCAACAAAATGTACATTAATGAAAATAAATAAACACAAACACACAATTCAAACACAAACACACAATACATAAACCAGAGAGGTTTTCTCCTCTGACAATAGGGACATTGGCAACAAAATGTACATTAATGAAAATAAATAAACACAAACACACAATTCAACACACATGTCCAACCACCATTAAGACTTTAAACACCATAACAACACATTTTTATACAGGCATGAACTGGTGACCCATATGATGTCACACAAAACTGGCTGCTCAGCATGGTAAGTGTATAAAAGTCCCAGGTTGTATATTGCACAGGTTTGGTTCAGGAAAATGGAAACTGGTGAGTGTTCGCAATCTTTGTGTGTGTCTGTGTTTATTTATTGCCCAGTAAATGATAGTAGATAAAAAAAAAAATAGTAGACAAGGTCTGTTCTTCCAGGTGTGTCTAGGAACAGTTGGTCTGGGATGCATTCCTGCAGTTGTTGTCGTTGTTCAGCTGACAAATGTTGAAGGTCTATGTGGCACTCACTTTGATGAACAGGTAAGTATTGCTCGAACTCGAACCAAGAGCTCTTTCATAGCATTTTGTGGTGAATGTGGCTGAGAGGGACGTTGATGCCACTGTTTCAACATGTTAATGTGAAATGTCTGTAATGGTTGTTGCCTGGAATGGATTTCTATTTCATATGTGACTGGACCAAGTTTCCTCTTCACCTGAAAAGGACCTTGCCATTTTGCTAGGAGCTTGTTCTCTGATGTAGGGAGCAGTAACAGAACCTGATCTCCTGGTTGAAAGGATCTTGAGCTGGCTTTTTGGTTGTACCAGACTTTCTGCTTGACTTGGGATGCTTGCAAATTTTGTTGGGCCATAACAGATGATCACTGCAGCAGCTCTTTCATTTTAAGGACATAGGAAAGGATGTTTCCAAAGATATCCAAATGACCTCTAACCCGGTTGGAAAAAAGCAGTTCGAAAGGTGAAAACCCGGTCGATGCCTGGGGCACTTCACGGTAAGCAAACAGGAGGTAAGGAAGCCATTGGTCCCAGTCTTTGCAGGATTCTGACACAAATGTTGTAAGCATGGATTTTAATGTTTAGTTAAATCGTTCAACGAGTCCATCAGCCTGAAGGTGGTAGGGAGTTGTTCGTACTCTCTTGATCCCTAGTAACTGATAGACTTGCTGCAGTGTGTGACTCATGAAATTGGGGCCCTGATCTGTTAACACCTCTTTAGGGATGCCTACGTGTGAGAAGAAGTGTAGCAGTGCTGTTGAAATCTGTTTGGCCGTTACTTCTCTAAGGGGATAAGCCTCAGGGTATTGAGTAGCATAATCACAGATCACTAGAATAAATCTGTTACCTCTCTGGCTTCTTTCAAGAGGCCCAACAATATCAACCCCTATTCTTTCAAAAGGTGTTTCTACAGCAGGAATTGGCAGTAATGGTGCACAGGCGGGTGCCCTGACCTTTGTCAATTGACACTCTGGACAGGATTTGACCGGGGGGGATAGGAGGCAAATGTGACACAGAAGCAGCTTGTAGTCAGGTGAAGGGTGATTTATTAGTGCACACTCGTGGTAACAAACCCCAACACACAGTGAAAGTAATAATATATAATGTTACCAGTGACACCGAAGCTCCGAGGCGTGTGTCAAAAAAATGAACCGATTTTCATTGAAGCTTTGTATCGAAGCTTGATTCGTTCTGGCAAAATCACGTGACCAATGACGTCTGAAGCTTCGTTTCACACACACCCACGTGTTACGACCTCCACTTTCAACAATGCTCGTAGAGGAGGGGGCAAGTAACATAAAAGGACACGCGAGTCAGAAAGGACAGTTTTATCGGTTTATTAATTTAGCTGCACTCACACATCACCGGCAACTAGAAGTTATAAAAAACCATTCACGAACACACACTTAAACACACACACAGAACAACCAGAAAAGAGAATCCAAATGAAAACAAAAAGACACAGCTCATCAGCAATGGCTGGACAACAAGATGCACATGAAGCTCAGTTCAATTCACCAGGTCATCAGCATGAATCTGACGATAAAAAAAGAGCTTCGCCTCAAGTGTGCGCCACGCTCACAGAGAGCTAAAGACAGTGGTAGTGGCGGCCTGGCGACTGGAGTGCTGAATGAATGATTGGCAAGCCAATCATGAATGGGCCGCAGGTGTGCAGGGGCGGGGCTTACCCTCGGAAAAAGGAAGAGCCCAAGTCAATACAAAGGAAACACCACACTAAAATAATAATAAAGGCTTAGGCCGTAACACTTCCCCCCGCTAAAAAGACAGAAACAGTTCTCTTTTTCCTCTCTCCTTTTGGAGAAACAAGGAAAAATGAAACTGGTTCTGTATACAGAAGGTGAGTTTAACCCCGTGACAAAGCGTCAGCCACCACATTCTCAGATCCCTTCTTATGACGGATCTCTAAGTTATACGGCTGCACCATTAGAGCCCATCTCATCAAATGTTGATTGTGATTGTACATTTTGCTGAGGAAGACTAATGGATTGTGGTCCGTATAAACTATGACAGGAAACATACTGGCTCCCACATAAACATTAAAATGTTAATGCCAATAAGAGTGCTAAGGTCTCCATGTCAATTGTTGAGTAGTTACGCTGATGACAATTAAACTTAGAAGAGAAATAGGATATTCCAATATAGGATATTCCAAAGAAATAGCTATTCCATCGAAAACACATCAGGTAACATTTCAGCCAGCACATCAGACTGCATATCTCTGCTTGGAGCATCAGTTACTTTTACAACCGGCATGACTTTACCACCAGCAATATCATTTCCCATTATAAAGTCAATACCTTTCACAGGTAGCGAAGGGCGAACTGCGACTTCAAAACAGCCAGATGCCAATTCAGAAGTTATCCATATACGATGGAGGGGAACAGTTACAAACCCCATCTCAATGCCCTGCACAATCGTGCTGGTTTCACAAGCAGAACTCCCAGAAAAATCTAAAATGTTCGACAGTATGAAGGACTGAGACCCTCCAGTGTCTTTCAACACCATTTAAAGATACGAATCCGTCAAACACAAAAGGCTGGAAACAGGGATCAAGAGTAGAAGTAGTGCCGGATGAAGAGACGGTTTTTACTAAAACGGTACCTCGAAGTTGAACAGGCAAAGAATCTCGTCGCTCGCGTTTTCGTTTTAAGTTATGACATTCGGCCATCACATGTCCCATTTTGTGACAGTAACTACACTCTTTACGAGCCTTTGGACTACTAGGAACCCATTTGCTTTTAACATCTGAGACAATCTCATGTGGTCCCGAACCTCCAAAATCACTCGAACGCTTATAAAACACTGTTTTATGCATCAGAGCATATTCATCTGCTAATACAGCAACCTTCTGCACTGTACTAACTTTCTGTTCATTTAAATACAAAGCAGTGCGCTCTGGAACACAGTTCTTAAATTCCTCAATCAATATCAGCTCTCGTAAAGAAGCATAATCAGTAACCTTACACGCTTTAATCCAGCGGTCAAACAACATGGCTTTCTCACAAGCAAACTCAAAGAAAGTTTGAGACGCAGATTTTTTCGTGGTACGAAAACGTTGTCGGTAATGTTCAGGGACCAGTTCATACGCCCTCAGAATCACAGTTTTCACGGCATCATATTGAAAGCTCTCTTCCAATGAAAGAGACGCACACACATCTTGTGCTTTACAGTACCTGTTAATTTACAATGTAACATCAAGGCCCAAACTACAGTTGGCCACTTCAGAGCACTTGTGATACGTTCAAAAGCTTGAAAATAGGCTTCTACTTCTTTCTCACGGAAAGGTGGGACTATGGCTATATTTTTAGCCACGTCAAAATGTGGAGATGACTCCACGACATACATGACCGGATGGAACAGAGCTATTGGAGACAACATTTGGATTTGATGGACCAGCAGCTGCCTCAGAGCGATCATTCAAACTAATAAATGTTTTAAGAATCGTTTGCTTAGAGAGATCTTGAGCAGCCTGCAACTCCACCTGCTGAAGTTGTACTTTTGTATCAGCATCAACTGGATACATTTCAATCTGACGTTTTAAATCATCTTGTCTCGTCTGAGCTCTATCCTGAGTCTCTAATTGTAGATGAGCTAAAACTTTTAAACGCACATTCGCATTCATTTCAGGCGAAGCCTCGGAAGAAAGAGAACTTGGGGCGAATTTAGGCATGGACAATGGTGGACCTACCGCTACACCAACAGTCACTGTAGTAGACTGATCACCAACCGGAACTCGTGAAGAAGGACTTTCTGCAGCAGTTATCGCGGGACCAGCTGCTTCTACAGAAACAGTCTCCGTAGGAGGAAAAACCCATTTATCAATCAAAGCAGACATAATACAAGATTTTGCGAGTCAGAAAGGACACTTTTATCTGTTTATTCATTTAGCTGCACTCATGCGTCACCGGCAACTAGAAGTTATAACATAAACCATTCACGAACACACTTAAACACACACAGAACCAGAAAAGAGAATCCAAATGAAAACGAAAAGACACAGCTCATCAGCAACGGCTGGACAACAAGATGCACATGAAGCTCAGTTCAGTTCACCAGGTCGTCAGCATAAATCTGACGAGAAGAAAAGAGGCCTGGCAACTGGAGTTCTGAATGAAATAGTACGAATCGGCCACATTCTGAAATGTGGAAATGTGAAATGAAAACACTTTCATTTGATTTTGCCCAATAAGGTGGATATATATGGTTTTGTTGTAAAGCCTATATTTATAACTTAAATCTCACTCATCATTGGGCAATTATACGATTCAATGTAACATTTCATGTTGTATATTTTGTCATGTATATATATTGGATAGTAGTAATAAGTTGAAAAATATAGGAATGCAAGAAATACAATAAGAACGTACATTAAATAACAAGAACTTTCTCTCTCTCTCTCTGTGTGTTGTAGGAAATAAAAAAGACAAGATTGATGAGGCTCTTGTGAACATGATTGTCCAAGACTCACAGCCTTTTACAATTGAGGAGGCTGTTGGCTACAGAAATTTTGTCAGCCTCTCGGATCCTACATACATGCTCCCATCAAGTCAAACACTGAAGACAATGGAGGAGAAAAGGTTTACAGAGGAGAAAGAGAGCGCTAAACGTGTAAAAGTTTGTCTGCACTTATGTACCTTCAACATTCGTGAGTTTGATTTTTTTTCTAAAAACAGTCAAATTTCCACATTCACCATACAAAAAGTTATCTTTATTACATTTTTGTTTGGTTACCATGCGTATGCAATGGAACATGCTTTGGTCATGTTTTTAATATATTCATTCATTTATTTATTAATCTATCCTTAATTTGTCAATCCATTAATTTTTGCTTCTAAAATTAATACATTGTTTAGTTGTGGAACATTCTGTGATAGCGCTTTCACCAGCAGAGGTACTCATCGAGCTCTGATTTGAAAAGCTTCGAGTAATGAATCTTTTTCCGATACAATTGGGTTGAAAGCTTCACTGCTTCAAGAAAGCTTCACTTCGCCATCACTAATAAAATAATCCAAAAAGAAAAATAAAACTGTACAAAATTTAGCCTATATACAAAATATTTACAAGCTAGTTCAGCTAAATCGATTGACCTGAACAACATCAGCAAGAAAACAGCCTTTACTATGTATCACATCTACAAACAAAACTCCTACAATAACCCACACCAACTGACTGTGTGGGAGCCATTTTATACTCTTAGTCCCGCCCCTGGATCTAACCATTCTGAAATTGGTAGGGGGTTTTCTCCTCTGACAATAGGGACATTGGCAACAATTACATTTACAGTTAATGTACATTAACGAAAATAAATAAACACAAACACACAATTCAACACACATTTCCAACCACCATTAAGACTTTAAACACCAAAACAACACATTTTTATACAGGCATGAACTGGTGACCCATATGATGTCACACAATGGCTGCTCAGCATGGTACAGTAAGTGTATAAAAGTCCCAGGTTGTATATTGCACAGGTTTAGTTCAGGAAAATGGAAACTGGTGAGTGTTTGCAATCTTTGTGTGTGTCTGTGTGTATATATTGCCCAATAAATGATAGTAGATAAAAACTTGTGTCTGTGGTTATTTCAAGTCACACTGCTTTAACGGCATCTTACACTGTGACATAAATAAATAATTTTAAAATGGATCAATTAAAGGCAACATAAACAGAAAATAAGGTAAAACTGAATTATTATCACAATTATGGATGCTGTTGTCTATAGTACTGCAGACAACACAGTAATTATATAGTCATTGAATGAAAGCAGAAGTGGGTTTTGCGTTGTAAAAGTTACAGCAGCTGCGTTTGAAAGCGGGGGTGAAAAAGCTTACAGCAACTGGTATTCCCAGGCAGTTTCCCATCCAACTACTAACCAGGCCCAACGCTGCTTAGCTTCCAAGATCAGGCATTCTCAAAAAGTGAAAGAAGCAATAGGTGATTTTCGTAACCCCGGTTCTCTGAAATATCGAGTGGAAAGATCCACCCATGGGAAGGGCATCCGTACCTGACCTCTGCAGAAGCATCCAATTGCACCAAGTCTGGCTTGACAGACATGAGCGTGTGCCCAATGGCAGGTAAGGTAACGCACCTTACCCGAGTGCATAATGCACCTGCATGTGTTACCTTTCCTCAGGGAGCATATTCGCTTCTCGTGCAGCAAGCGGGGCAAACTTGGTGGATCTCTCCACTCGATGTTTCAGAGAACCGGGGTTACGAAAGTAACCTATTGTTCTCTTTCATCATCTCGTGTTTGAGATTCACCAAGTTTGCCCCGCTTGCTGCACGAGAAGCGAATGTCTATACTATGGGAGATATAGACAACTCCCCGGTTGCCCAATACATTCACAGCGAGGCCCTGTAAGCCAGAGGACGGCCAAAAAGGTGGTGCTCGGCACGTCTCAAAGCAGCAGACATAACATACTGCGCGGGGTAAAAAACCCAGCCATGAAGAAAAAGAAAAACACGACATGTGGTGACATACATGTTAGAACCTTGCTGATGTCCAACAAGCGGGCCACCTGCAGGAAAAAGAATGGAATGAACCAACCTGGGAATGTGAATGGACCAACCTGGGCATCAGGAGAGGGGTAGACTATATGCTTGAAACATGCATAACCAGGCCGGGCAGACAGGGTTGAAAGGAGTGCGGGCCTAGTAGCACGTGGCTGTGCTGTGGTGTGCGGAGAGGACCAGCTCACAGCGGCACAAATGTCCTGCAAGGGAACTCCCCCAAACAGAGCCCAAGAAGCAGCCAAGCCTCTAGTGGAGTGAGCTCTAAGGCCACCTGGAGGCTGCATGCCCCTAGATGCACGCACCAGACTGTGTTACAGTGTCCCCACAAGCCATCAGACTCCTCAATAACTGAACTGAACTGTACTGAGCACAACATACACACGCACATCTTCTGTATGGACTGCACAGACCTACACCAAGTACACACACTTCCAATATACATCCATTAAACTGTTTACATGCTGATTACATCCATCAAACTGTTTACATGCTGTTTTGCACACTTTTTTACCTTTTTGCTCATTGCACATACACTGTGAAACATTTCAGTCATTTTGCACATACTGTACAATATTTCAGTCGTTTGCTGTTTTTGCACAATCCGATACATTATCTCAGGGACCTGCTGCTAAGAAACTATGTTCATTATAGCATTACTACACACAATATTGTCTGAACATACAGTATTTACACTGGAGAGGAAACAAATAGGATTTGAATATGAAAACACAACGTGTGTTTGTGTGTGTGTGTATGTATGTGTGTGTATGTGTGTTTGTGGCTGTATGTGTGTGTGTGGCTGAATGTGTGTGTGTGTGCCAGTGCTGTCGCTTGCAGCGGTGAAGACTAAAAAAGTGAAAAAATGTCTGATATATAGGTCATTTTTTCTAAGCATTCAAAACAGACCAGGTGAAGTTGACTCGGCACTCTTAAATTGCATAGAAAAGCAGAAAAAGACAACAGGAGAGTTAAACAGTGGACAATAGAAATGTCATTTTATTATGAAAAATTATAAAAAGATTTATAGAAATGAAGATTTATTATAAAAAGAGTTTTCTGCTTATTTCTTACTATTAATATTGCTAGTACTACTGATTTAATACATTATTTTATTCTCAGACGTGTTAATTTGTAAGAAAAACAATTGATTTGAAAAAAAAACAATCTATAATGAAGAAAAATACATTTTATATTTACAATTTCAAACACAGGAAAAAAATGTATTTACAATTTCAAGCACAGAAAAAAATGTATCACATTAAAATGATAAAAATGATTATTAAAATAACACAGTTAATATTTGTTAGTAGTACTAATATTCATTAGTGTTAATGAAGGAGAAGCCATTAAACTCCTCTTTGATGGACTGGATGAAGAAGGAAAGATCCTCTTGAGAATGCTTGGTCCCCTCACAGGTGAAAACTTCTTCAAAATTATTGATGTCCCTCTTTGAGTTAATCTGTGGCTGAAATGGGGGCGTGATCTTCCTCTGTTCCAGCAGGGCCCATTTGATCTTTTTGAAGAAAGGGTGAACTTTGATGGCGTTCTCCTTGCCCTTGGACTCCACACAGCCGAGACGATTCTTAGGGTTCTTCTCCAGGAATGCTTTCAGAATACTAACCGCCTTCTTGCTGAGGTTTGATGGGTAATCCGGTTCAGCTGTGACGATGGAATCGTACATATCCTCCTGGTTATCATCATGAAATGGCTTGTAGCCCGTCATCATCTGGAACATGATCACGCCCAGGGCCCACCAATCCACCGACGTGCCGTATTCCAAACTCTGGATCATCTCTGGTGAGGTGTAGTCGGGTGTGCCACAAAACGAGTTGGTCGTCTTGCCATCCACTATGCCCTCCATGCATAGGCCAAAGTCTACCAGCTTGGAGTGGCCATCGGCTTCTAAAAGGATGTTTTCGGGTTTGAGATCTCTGTGAATAATCCCGTTTCTGTGGAGGAACATGAGGGCACAGGCGATCTCAGCAGCGTAAAATGGGGTGCGAGGTTCATCAAACCCATGTGACTGTGAAATGTGGAAAGCAAGATTTCCTCCATTCACATATTCCATTGCGAAGCACAATGAATCACTGGTCTGGAAGCTGCAGAACAGGTGGGTGAGGTAGGGGTGATCACTGGCCAGAGTCAGAATGCGTTTCTCTCTAAGGGTGTAGCCAATGACATCGTGTGCCCAAATGTTGTCCTCCTTCATAATCTTCAGTGCATATACCTCATCAGTGCCTTTGAGCTCAGACAAAATCACATTCCCAAATGTACCCCTTCCAAGTACACTGAGGAACTTGAAGTCCTCCAGACACTTTCTCTCAGGCTGTAGCTCTTTGTGCTCTCTGCTCTCCTCTGAACTGCAGTCATTCAGGGATGAACTGTTTTCTGTTTGATCCAGAGGCAAAATATCTGTACACTGCAACAGATGAGCAACCAGAGCAGAATGATCACTTCTGTACATTAAATATTATTCAGTGTTATTCTTCTGTCTGATTCCACACTGGTGGTGAACAGTTCCCCACTCTAGGACAGATGTACTCACACGGGAATGCAAATAACTAGGTCTGATGACAATATGAGATCACATTGTTTCAGAAATAAAGTTATTTATTTTCTTATCTTATTTACTTATTTTCTAATGCTACACTTAATCACATGAACTGCACCTGGAACCACCTTGTGGCACAATCTTCCCTCAAATGTGATTGTATTAGTCCTTTTTTTTTTTTTACCTTTTTTCAAAGTGATGACCTTTTCTTCATCAGCTACTCCTCCCTTCACCTTTTTTTTCCTCTTCTGTTCAGGACAACACAAATACAACAAGGTTTAATGTGTTCACATAATCACAACATCATTAGGCACAAGTGTTACTGATATAAAAGTTTTCAAAAACACTTCAGAGAAAAGTAGTCGTCTACTTATGATCTTGTGTTTTTCCCAATTTTTGTAAAGTAAATAATTTTAAATCAAAACATGAGCTTCAATCTTACCTGTCTCAAGAGACTAAAGCAAGTCATTGAGTTTCCCATGGCAGATTAATCATCTTATAAACACAGATGAACAATAAAGAAATGACAAGTAAATACAAAGACTGTAAGACTAAATAAGCACACTGTAGGACTGCAAGCACTGTAGGACTGTTAATGGTCACACTCCTGTCTGTGATCTGTATAATGTCGTCTACGGAGACTAAGACGTTTGAATGTAAACAGATATTGTTTTTGTTATTTTTTAAATCAAAATTTTGTTTGCATTTTTTAAATTTAAATTTAAAATACACCACAGATCGGTCAACGTGTTTTACATAGTTTAAGATATTTTTTTTCTCATATTCCTTTTTTTAATCTAAATGAAAAGTCAAAAATCTGGTCCCTTAACCCAGATAGTCAGGAAATCACATAGGAATACACATATAAAAGTTTCAGTTTTAATTTTGTGAATTAATTAAGGGAATTATGAATGATATTTTACATTTTCAAAAAATAGTTTTCAAACAGGGTTTAAACATTAGTGTTTATTTGCTTTTACCTCCCACAATTATTCCTAGATTTCAGTGTTTCCTAATGAAATCATTTCAGCTTATTACCCCAGAAGTACTCAATAAAGTTAAACATGAATTATGTGTTTCATTGAGTTATGACTTATAATATGACTATTGAGATATTTGTTAATAAATAAATAAATAAATAAACATTTTAAAATGGATCAATTAAAGGCAAAACAAAGAGAAAATAAGGTAGACCTGAATTATTATCACAATTATGGATGCTGTTGTCTATAGTACTGCAGTAATTATATAGTAATTGAAAGAGAGCTGAAGCGGGTTTTGCGTTGTAAAAGTTGCAGCAGCCGCATTTGAAAGCGCGGCTGAAAAAGCTTACAGCACCTGGTATTCCCAGGCGGTCTCCCATCCAAGTACTAACCAGGCCCGACCCTGCTTAGCTTCCGAGATCGGACGAGATCGGGCGTTCTCAGGGTGGTATGGCCGTAAGCGAAAGAGGCCCCGCACTACGCTCCCTTTATAGTGCATGCTGTCCGTGCGAGCAGGTGTGTAGCCCTTGTAGTTGAATGGGCTTTTGAATTGTTGATGTGAATTGTTTTAACGGCACTAATAAATGACGCAAGAAAAGTATGCGTGTAATGAGCTGTAAATAGACTGTGCACAGTCACGGTTGTTTGTGTTGCAGCAAGTTGATGTGTTGTATGAGTTTTGTAAGCCGTGCATGTGGCATTAGAATGAAGCAAGAAGCTAAGACTGAAGGTGCCTGTTTAAAAACGTATGTAAATAAAGCGGATAAGCACGAAGTGAAGAGTGACGTGTTGTACGTGTGTGCAGGTGGTGAGGCATAAATGTTGTTTTGCAGTAAAAAGCTTCAGTCCCCGTGCGACAGCACATTGATAAGCAAAGTGCAGGGCTCTAAAGTTTTGAAGACATGCAAGCGTGACATCGGAAGAAAAAAATAAATAAACAACAATAATGAGGGAGTAAGGATCACTGACCGCAATTTAACCAAATACAAAGTATTGTATTGTTTAGTTTCCATTTATTAATTTGTGTGTGAATTGTTAATGTGTTTTCGGATTTGTTAATTTGTTTTCGGATTTGTTAATTTGTTTTGGGATTTGTTAATTTGTTTTGGGATTTGTTAATGTGTTTTCGGATTTGTTAATTTGTTTTGGGATTTGTTAATTTGTTTTCAGATTTGTTAATGTGTTTTCAGATTTGTTAATGTGTTTTCGGATTTGTTAATTTGTTTTCGGATTTGTTCATGTGTTTTGGGATTTGTTAATGTGTTTTGGGATTTGTTCATGGGATTTGTTAATGTGTTTTCAGATTTGTTAATTTGTTTTCGGATTTGTTAATGTGTTTTGGGATTTGTTAATTTGTTTTGGGATTTGTTAATTTGTTTTCGATTTGTTAATGTGTTTTGGGATTTGTTAATGTGTTTTGGGATTTGTTCATGGGATTTGTTAATGTGTTTTCAGATTTGTTAATTTGTTTTGGGATTTGTTAATGTGTTTTCAGATTTGTTAATGTGTTTTCGGATTTGTTAATTTGTTTTGGGATTTGTTAATTTGTTTTCAGATTTGTTAATGTGTTTTCAGATTTGTTAATGTGTTTTCGGATTTGTTAATTTGTTTTCGGATTTGTTCATGTGTTTTGGGATTTGTTAATGTGTTTTGGGATTTGTTCATGGGATTTGTTAATGTGTTTTCAGATTTGTTAATTTGTTTTCGGATTTGTTAATGTGTTTTGGGATTTGTTAATTTGTTTTGGGATTTGTTAATTTGTTTTCGATTTGTTAATGTGTTTTGGGATTTGTTAATGTGTTTTGGGATTTGTTCATGGGATTTGTTAATGTGTTTTCAGATTTGTTAATTTGTTTTGGGATTTGTTAATTTGTTTTGGGATTTGTTAATTTGTTTTGGGATTTGTTAATTTGTTTTCGGATTTGTTAATGTGTTTTTGGGATTTTTTAATTTGTTTTCGGATTTGTTAATGTGTTTGGGATTTGTTAATGTGTTTTGGGATTTGTTCATGGGATTTGTTAATGTGTTTTCAGATTTGTTAATTTGTTTTCGGATATGTTAATGTGTTTTCGGATTTGTTAATTTGTTTTGGGATTTGTTAATTTGTTTTGGGATTTGTTCATGGGATTTGTTAATGTGTTTTCAGATTTGTTAATTTGTTTTCGGATTTGTTAATGTGTTTTGGGATTTGTTAATTTGTTTTGGGATTTGTTAATTTGTTTTCGATTTGTTAATGTGTTTTGGGATTTGTTAATGTGTTTTGGGATTTGTTCATGGGATTTGTTAATGTGTTTTCAGATTTGTTAATTTGTTTTGGGATTTGTTAATTTGTTTTGGGATTTGTTAATTTGTTTTGTTATTTGTTAATTTGTTTTCGGATTTGTTAATGTGTTTTTGGGATTTTTTAATTTGTTTTCGGATTTGTTAATGTGTTTGGGATTTGTTAATGTGTTTTGGGATTTGTTCATGGGATTTGTTAATGTGTTTTCAGATTTGTTAATTTGTTTTCGGATATGTTAATGTGTTTTGGGATTTGTTAATTTGTTTTGGGATTTGTTAATTTGTTTTCAGATTTGTTAATGTGTTTTGGGATTTGTTAATGTGTTTTGGGATTTGTTAGTGTTTTCAAATTTGTTAATTTGTTTTCGGATTTGTTAATGTGTTTTCGGATTTGTTAATTTGTTTTTGGATTTGTCAATTTGTTTTGCACTTCCCGGCCACTGTACGAGACGCCTTCGAACAGCATGCACTATAAAGGGACCGTAGTTAAATTGATCCATTTTAAAATGTTTATTTTAAGATTTTTATAATATCTTAATAGTCATTTAATGAGAAGTCATATATGGCAAAATATAAAAAGGTAAAAACAATTATTGTAGTACATTCTTTGATTTTTTTTAAGCTTTATTAGGATTTGTAAATTCTGAATTTTACAGATATGCACTTAAGTGGCATGAAGTGAAGAGAAATTTTACAGAACTACACAATCAGTGAGAAAAACAAACATGGATTTGTGCATACAGACATAAAAAAATCACAATACCAAGGTTAATTCTTTAAACAAAGTGCAGGGCTCTCAAGTTTTGAAGACATGCAAGCGTGACATCGGAAGAAAAAAAAAAAAAAACAACAATAATGAGGGAGTAATGATCACTGACCGCAATTTAACCAAATACAAAGTATTGTATTGTTTAGTTTCCATTTATTAATTTGTGTGTGAATTGTTAATGTGTTTTCGGATTTGTTAATTTGTTTTCGGATTTGTTAATTTGTTTTGGGATTTGTTAATTTGTTTTGGGATTTGTTAATGTGTTTTCGGATTTGTTAATTTGTTTTGGGATTTGTTAATTTGTTTTCAGATTTGTTAATGTGTTTTCAGATTTGTTAATGTGTTTTCGGATTTGTTAATTTGTTTTCGGATTTGTTCATGTGTTTTGGGATTTGTTAATGTGTTTTGGGATTTGTTCATGGGATTTGTTAATGTGTTTTCAGATTTGTTAATTTGTTTTCGGATTTGTTAATGTGTTTTGGGATTTGTTAATTTGTTTTGGGATTTGTTAATTTGTTTTCGATTTGTTAATGTGTTTTGGGATTTGTTAATGTGTTTTGGGATTTGTTCATGGGATTTGTTAATGTGTTTTCAGATTTGTTAATTTGTTTTGGGATTTGTTAATGTGTTTTCAGATTTGTTAATGTGTTTTCGGATTTGTTAATTTGTTTTGGGATTTGTTAATTTGTTTTCAGATTTGTTAATGTGTTTTCAGATTTGTTAATGTGTTTTCGGATTTGTTAATTTGTTTTCGGATTTGTTCATGTGTTTTGGGATTTGTTAATGTGTTTTGGGATTTGTTCATGGGATTTGTTAATGTGTTTTCAGATTTGTTAATTTGTTTTCGGATTTGTTAATGTGTTTTGGGATTTGTTAATTTGTTTTGGGATTTGTTAATTTGTTTTCGATTTGTTAATGTGTTTTGGGATTTGTTAATGTGTTTTGGGATTTGTTCATGGGATTTGTTAATGTGTTTTCAGATTTGTTAATTTGTTTTGGGATTTGTTAATTTGTTTTGGGATTTGTTAATTTGTTTTGGGATTTGTTAATTTGTTTTCGGATTTGTTAATGTGTTTTTGGGATTTTTTAATTTGTTTTCGGATTTGTTAATGTGTTTGGGATTTGTTAATGTGTTTTGGGATTTGTTCATGGGATTTGTTAATGTGTTTTCAGATTTGTTAATTTGTTTTCGGATATGTTAATGTGTTTTCGGATTTGTTAATTTGTTTTGGGATTTGTTAATTTGTTTTGGGATTTGTTCATGGGATTTGTTAATGTGTTTTCAGATTTGTTAATTTGTTTTCGGATTTGTTAATGTGTTTTGGGATTTGTTAATTTGTTTTGGGATTTGTTAATTTGTTTTCGATTTGTTAATGTGTTTTGGGATTTGTTAATGTGTTTTGGGATTTGTTCATGGGATTTGTTAATGTGTTTTCAGATTTGTTAATTTGTTTTGGGATTTGTTCATTTGTTTTGGGATTTGTTAATTTGTTTTGGGATTTGTTAATTTGTTTTGGGATTTGTTAATGTGTTTTTGGGATTTTTTAATTTGTTTTCGGATTTGTTAATGTGTTTGGGATTTGTTAATGTGTTTTGGGATTTGTTCATGGGATTTGTTAATGTGTTTTCAGATTTGTTAATTTGTTTTCGGATATGTTAATGTGTTTTGGGATTTGTTAATTTGTTTTGGGATTTGTTAATTTGTTTTCAGATTTGTTAATGTGTTTTGGGATTTGTTAATGTGTTTTGGGATTTGTTAGTGTTTTCAAATTTGTTAATTTGTTTTCGGATTTGTTAATGTGTTTTCGGATTTGTTAATTTGTTTTTGGATTTGTCAATTTGTTTTGCACTTCCCGGCCACTGTACGAGACGCCTTCGAACAGCATGCACTATAAAGGGACCGTAGTTAAATTGATCCATTTTAAAATGTTTATTTTAAGATTTTTATAATATCTTAATAGTCATTTAATGAGAAGTCATATATGGCAAAATATAAAAAGGTAAAAACAATTATTGTAGTACATTCTTTGATTTTTTTTAAGCTTTATTAGGATTTGTAAATTCTGAATTTTACAGATATGCACTTAAGTGGCATGAAGTGAAGAGAAATTTTACAGAACTACACAATCAGTGAGAAAAACAAACATGGATTTGTGCATACAGACATAAAAAAATCACAATACCAAGGTTAATTCTTTAAACAAAGTGCAGGGCTCTCAAGTTTTGAAGACATGCAAGCGTGACATCGGAAGAAAAAAAAAAAAAAAACAACAATAATGAGGGAGTAAGGATCACTGACCGCAATTTAACCAAATACAAAGTATTGTATTGTTTAGTTTCCATTTATTAATTTGTGTGTGAATTGTTAATGTGTTTTCGGATTTGTTAATTTGTTTTCGGATTTGTTAATTTGTTTTGGGATTTGTTAATTTGTTTTGGGATTTGTTAATGTGTTTTCGGATTTGTTAATTTGTTTTGGGATTTGTTAATTTGTTTTCAGATTTGTTAATGTGTTTTCAGATTTGTTAATGTGTTTTCGGATTTGTTAATTTGTTTTCGGATTTGTTCATGTGTTTTGGGATTTGTTAATGTGTTTTGGGATTTGTTCATGGGATTTGTTAATGTGTTTTCAGATTTGTTAATTTGTTTTCGGATTTGTTAATGTGTTTTGGGATTTGTTAATTTGTTTTGGGATTTGTTAATTTGTTTTCGATTTGTTAATGTGTTTTGGGATTTGTTAATGTGTTTTGGGATTTGTTCATGGGATTTGTTAATGTGTTTTCAGATTTGTTAATTTGTTTTGGGATTTGTTAATGTGTTTTCAGATTTGTTAATGTGTTTTCGGATTTGTTAATTTGTTTTGGGATTTGTTAATTTGTTTTCAGATTTGTTAATGTGTTTTCAGATTTGTTAATGTGTTTTCGGATTTGTTAATTTGTTTTCGGATTTGTTCATGTGTTTTGGGATTTGTTAATGTGTTTTGGGATTTGTTCATGGGATTTGTTAATGTGTTTTCAGATTTGTTAATTTGTTTTCGGATTTGTTAATGTGTTTTGGGATTTGTTAATTTGTTTTGGGATTTGTTAATTTGTTTTCGATTTGTTAATGTGTTTTGGGATTTGTTAATGTGTTTTGGGATTTGTTCATGGGATTTGTTAATGTGTTTTCAGATTTGTTAATTTGTTTTGGGATTTGTTAATTTGTTTTGGGATTTGTTAATTTGTTTTGGGATTTGTTAATTTGTTTTCGGATTTGTTAATGTGTTTTTGGGATTTTTTAATTTGTTTTCGGATTTGTTAATGTGTTTGGGATTTGTTAATGTGTTTTGGGATTTGTTCATGGGATTTGTTAATGTGTTTTCAGATTTGTTAATTTGTTTTCGGATATGTTAATGTGTTTTCGGATTTGTTAATTTGTTTTGGGATTTGTTAATTTGTTTTGGGATTTGTTCATGGGATTTGTTAATGTGTTTTCAGATTTGTTAATTTGTTTTCGGATTTGTTAATGTGTTTTGGGATTTGTTAATTTGTTTTGGGATTTGTTAATTTGTTTTCGATTTGTTAATGTGTTTTGGGATTTGTTAATGTGTTTTGGGATTTGTTCATGGGATTTGTTAATGTGTTTTCAGATTTGTTAATTTGTTTTGGGATTTGTTCATTTGTTTTGGGATTTGTTAATTTGTTTTGGGATTTGTTAATTTGTTTTGGGATTTGTTAATGTGTTTTTGGGATTTTTTAATTTGTTTTCGGATTTGTTAATGTGTTTGGGATTTGTTAATGTGTTTTGGGATTTGTTCATGGGATTTGTTAATGTGTTTTCAGATTTGTTAATTTGTTTTCGGATATGTTAATGTGTTTTGGGATTTGTTAATTTGTTTTGGGATTTGTTAATTTGTTTTCAGATTTGTTAATGTGTTTTGGGATTTGTTAATGTGTTTTGGGATTTGTTAGTGTTTTCAAATTTGTTAATTTGTTTTCGGATTTGTTAATGTGTTTTCGGATTTGTTAATTTGTTTTTGGATTTGTCAATTTGTTTTGCACTTCCCGGCCACTGTACGAGACGCCTTCGAACAGCATGCACTATAAAGGGACCGTAGTTAAATTGATCCATTTTAAAATGTTTATTTTAAGATTTTTATAATATCTTAATAGTCATTTAATGAGAAGTCATATATGGCAAAATATAAAAAGGTAAAAACAATTATTGTAGTACATTCTTTGATTTTTTTTAAGCTTTATTAGGATTTGTAAATTCTGAATTTTACAGATATGCACTTAAGTGGCATGAAGTGAAGAGAAATTTTACAGAACTACACAATCAGTGAGAAAAACAAACATGGATTTGTGCATACAGACATAAAAAAATCACAATACCAAGGTTAATTCTTTAAACAAAGTGCAGGGCTCTCAAGTTTTGAAGACATGCAAGCGTGACATCGGAAGAAAAAAAAAAAAAAACAACAATAATGAGGGAGTAAGGATCACTGACCGCAATTTAACCAAATACAAAGTATTGTATTGTTTAGTTTCCATTTATTAATTTGTGTGTGAATTGTTAATGTGTTTTCGGATTTGTTAATTTGTTTTCGGATTTGTTAATTTGTTTTGGGATTTGTTAATTTGTTTTGGGATTTGTTAATGTGTTTTCGGATTTGTTAATTTGTTTTGGGATTTGTTAATTTGTTTTCAGATTTGTTAATGTGTTTTCAGATTTGTTAATGTGTTTTCGGATTTGTTAATTTGTTTTCGGATTTGTTCATGTGTTTTGGGATTTGTTAATGTGTTTTGGGATTTGTTCATGGGATTTGTTAATGTGTTTTCAGATTTGTTAATTTGTTTTCGGATTTGTTAATGTGTTTTGGGATTTGTTAATTTGTTTTGGGATTTGTTAATTTGTTTTCGATTTGTTAATGTGTTTTGGGATTTGTTAATGTGTTTTGGGATTTGTTCATGGGATTTGTTAATGTGTTTTCAGATTTGTTAATTTGTTTTGGGATTTGTTAATGTGTTTTCAGATTTGTTAATGTGTTTTCGGATTTGTTAATTTGTTTTGGGATTTGTTAATTTGTTTTCAGATTTGTTAATGTGTTTTCAGATTTGTTAATGTGTTTTCGGATTTGTTAATTTGTTTTCGGATTTGTTCATGTGTTTTGGGATTTGTTAATGTGTTTTGGGATTTGTTCATGGGATTTGTTAATGTGTTTTCAGATTTGTTAATTTGTTTTCGGATTTGTTAATGTGTTTTGGGATTTGTTAATTTGTTTTGGGATTTGTTAATTTGTTTTCGATTTGTTAATGTGTTTTGGGATTTGTTAATGTGTTTTGGGATTTGTTCATGGGATTTGTTAATGTGTTTTCAGATTTGTTAATTTGTTTTGGGATTTGTTAATTTGTTTTGGGATTTGTTAATTTGTTTTGGGATTTGTTAATTTGTTTTCGGATTTGTTAATGTGTTTTTGGGATTTTTTAATTTGTTTTCGGATTTGTTAATGTGTTTGGGATTTGTTAATGTGTTTTGGGATTTGTTCATGGGATTTGTTAATGTGTTTTCAGATTTGTTAATTTGTTTTCGGATATGTTAATGTGTTTTCGGATTTGTTAATTTGTTTTGGGATTTGTTAATTTGTTTTGGGATTTGTTCATGGGATTTGTTAATGTGTTTTCAGATTTGTTAATTTGTTTTCGGATTTGTTAATGTGTTTTGGGATTTGTTAATTTGTTTTGGGATTTGTTAATTTGTTTTCGATTTGTTAATGTGTTTTGGGATTTGTTAATGTGTTTTGGGATTTGTTCATGGGATTTGTTAATGTGTTTTCAGATTTGTTAATTTGTTTTGGGATTTGTTAATTTGTTTTGGGATTTGTTAATTTGTTTTGGGATTTGTTAATTTGTTTTGGGATTTGTTAATGTGTTTTTGGGATTTTTTAATTTGTTTTCGGATTTGTTAATGTGTTTGGGATTTGTTAATGTGTTTTGGGATTTGTTCATGGGATTTGTTAATGTGTTTTCAGATTTGTTAATTTGTTTTCGGATATGTTAATGTGTTTTGGGATTTGTTAATTTGTTTTGGGATTTGTTAATTTGTTTTCAGATTTGTTAATGTGTTTTGGGATTTGTTAATGTGTTTTGGGATTTGTTAGTGTTTTCAAATTTGTTAATTTGTTTTCGGATTTGTTAATGTGTTTTCGGATTTGTTAATTTGTTTTTGGATTTGTCAATTTGTTTTGCACTTCCCGGCCACTGTACGAGACGCCTTCGAACAGCATGCACTATAAAGGGACCGTAGTTAAATTGATCCATTTTAAAATGTTTATTTTAAGATTTTTATAATATCTTAATAGTCATTTAATGAGAAGTCATATATGGCAAAATATAAAAAGGTAAAAACAATTATTGTAGTACATTCTTTGATTTTTTTTAAGCTTTATTAGGATTTGTAAATTCTGAATTTTACAGATATGCACTTAAGTGGCATGAAGTGAAGAGAAATTTTACAGAACTACACAATCAGTGAGAAAAACAAACATGGATTTGTGCATACAGACATAAAAAAATCACAATACCAAGGTTAATTCTTTAAACAAAGTGCAGGGCTCTCAAGTTTTGAAGACATGCAAGCGTGACATCGGAAGAAAAAAAAAAAAAACAACAATAATGAGGGAGTAAGGATCACTGACCGCAATTTAACCAAATACAAAGTATTGTATTGTTTAGTTTCCATTTATTAATTTGTGTGTGAATTGTTAATGTGTTTTCGGATTTGTTAATTTGTTTTGGGATTTGTTAATTTGTTTTGGGATTTGTTAATTTGTTTTGGGATTTGTTAATGTGTTTTCGGATTTGTTAATTTGTTTTGGGATTTGTTAATTTGTTTTCAGATTTGTTAATGTGTTTTCAGATTTGTTAATGTGTTTTCGGATTTGTTAATTTGTTTTCGGATTTGTTCATGTGTTTTGGGATTTGTTAATGTGTTTTGGGATTTGTTCATGGGATTTGTTAATGTGTTTTCAGATTTGTTAATTTTACAAAAAAGAAAAAAAAAATACCAAGGTTAATTCTTTAAACAAGTCCTCATAAGGCCTCAGTTTTTTCCTTTTTTTTGCTTTTTATAAGTTTAAGAGACAAAATTAAAAATTGGAGCAACATTCCCCAAAATGTCGGTGACCACCATTCCATACATCCTCCCACCTTTCATTGTAATTTTAGGTGCCACTTCCAACCATAATGTCTGCAAACCTGTACGCTTGCTTTCAACATCTTATTTTCGTCTTTCAAGACATGAAGCTCAGATTCCGCAGGTTTTTTTGGAGCCAACATCCAAAACATGTGATGGGAGACCGCCTGGGAATACCAGGTGCTGTAAGCTTTTTCACCCCCACCTTCAAAAGTGGCTGCTGCATTTTTTTATCCACAAAAATCAATTGAACTTTCATTAAATTACTACAACACAGAGACAGCATACAAAAAATCCATTGATTGAAAAATTCTGCAAATTTATGTGTTCACCTGACTTTTTTTTGGTACATGATATTTCCTAACCTAGATCATAATACTTCCACCAAAGGCTTGTCTGTTAGACGCTAAATGCAATGGCTGCATCAATTCATCTGACTTTCTTCTTGCACCTATCATTCTGGAAGAGGGGAATCTGACTTGGGTTGACCTTTGTCCATTGCTCCAGAATACAATTTTTATGCTCCCTAGCAAACGGAAGCTTTTTTTTGACTACCTCACTTATAAGTGGTTTTCTTAAGGTCACACAGATTTTTAGTCCTAGTCTTTTGAGCTGTCTTCACATTTGTCATGTGGAAATGCTCTTATTTTTACAAAAAAAACATAGCCATGATTTTCGTTTTTTTTTTTTACGATTTCATTTGACCTCAGAGATGATGGTTCACTACTATCCTTTCAGGTTTTAATAATGTGACAGTTCTAAAACCAGTTTTTTGTAGTTTCAACAGTCTCCTTAGTTGTTTTTTTTGCTTGATGCTAGCCAATAGTTTGACCCTTATGAAAGAGTGTAACATCTTTTCCAGGACCACAAAATATGTCTTTTAGCATGGTTGTTCAAGAAATGAGAAACTCGTTGCAAGCAGAAGCATATTAATCAATGCAGTGATTATTCACTGTAAGGCTCTGTTTGCCTAGTTAAATCCAGGTGATGACTTTTTGTTGACAAGGCAGGGTATATTGACTTTATTAACGCTGCCTATCTACAACCAAAGATGGAAACAGAAGCAGCTAAAGGGTTATGAATGTTCTATTTAATTATCTGAATCCATAATGCTATAATATTAAACAGTTTATTATCGTCTATTTAATACTAGAAACATAATTCTACCAGC
Source organism: Tachysurus vachellii (assembly GCF_030014155.1). Classification (NCBI taxonomy): domain Eukaryota; kingdom Metazoa; phylum Chordata; class Actinopteri; order Siluriformes; family Bagridae; genus Tachysurus; species Tachysurus vachellii. The sequence continues at coordinate 12,358,682 of NC_083460.1, forward strand.
GTTCCAACTAGACTTATTAAAACCATGGCATATTTAAGGCTTCTATAAGCTGTTTAAGAAATAGTTATATCATTTGCATTTACATAATTTTCACAATGCTTGTTGGAGGTTTTTATTTTATCTAAATATGCAAGTATTAACCTCTCATAGCTAGGCAGAGATTGTAGTTAAAACATACTTAACGTACCAATACTTTATCATTAAGAACAAGTAATATCTAATGTAGAGTTAAGCAATCAACTGGCTTATTTAATAATAATGCAGATGCAAAGAATAAAGAATGAACATCACTTAGACATAATCACATCCATAGGATGCATCAATGGTTAAAGCATCTAAAAGCAATGACAAGGGTGATGGTAAAGCTACTCCAATGATAAGAGCCTCAGAATGTGATGGCAAAGTCTTCCTTATAGTATTATAGAATGTCTTTGTATTCCACTTGAGCCTCTTTGAAGCGTCTCACGACCAGAGAACCAAATGGACTAGACACAATGTAGATAACGATCAGGTAAACCCCCAGCTGGGTAACTCACTGGGTACTGCATGTTAATTAGGTTCTTGAGATTGAGTTGTTGGGAACAAAGGACCAAGCTGTCTCTCATTCACACCAGGTTATCTAAGAATGTTAGTGTGTGGAATGTAAAATAATAAACTCTATATTCCTAAACATCCTAAACTATGATATCACTACATTGTTCACCATGAAATATGGATTAGAATGACACCAAACATGCCCTGAGGAACATTTTAGTTAAACATAGTTTAGATGTATAAATCTACTACTCAATACCACATACTATATATTTCATTTGTGTATCTGTTACAGAAACTTTGCACTTTAACATACCCTGGCACTTTACATGACAGAAATTCTACTATCCTATGCACTTTGCATCATTATTCCTTTGGTTGTAGACCTGTGATGGTCTATGTCTTAAAGGGAGTAAGTCATGTTGTGATCAACTCTATAATTTGCTTAATGAGCGTGCATTAGGAATAACAAATGTAAAACACTATAGCACGTGTCGAAACATCCAGGTAATTTTCACACTGGACTACACTGAGTGTGGAGAAACAGAGGTGTAATTCTAACATCCTCCCCCCTCTCCTTTTCTCCCTCTCTCTCCCTCCCCCTCTCTCCCTCCTACCCTTCCTCTCTCTCTCTCTCTCTCTCTCTCTCTCTCTCTCTCTTCCTCCCTCTCTCTCCCCCTCGCTCTTTCTCTTCCTTGCTCTCTTTCTCCCTCTCTCTCTCTCGCTCCCCTCCCCCCCCTCTCTTTAACACTTTTAACAGAAACCTTAAGGATAAACAATGAACCCCAAACAATCACAGCACCATTAACTTACATAAGGATGATCATTACACAGTTAAAACAAAGCTGCAGTCGCAGGTAAATAAGGTCTGTACACTAGGCAGATAGCAATGCAAACGCACAGTGCAATGCAAGTTTGTCTATAAATAGAGTTTGCATTACAGACAAGTGATTAAAAACAGGAACTGTTCATTGTGTGGATTTACTTTCCCCATTCTGAACAGAACAGATATATATATACTGTATATCATGTCTCAAATTGGCATTTACACGCATGTGTGTGTTATATTAGCTGTACAGTCTGTAGGAGGGTCACATGAACTACAGTGTATAACTCATATCGCTGGTGGAGTCATTCATGAACTTCCTGGGACACGCCTCAGACTCTGGGAGGCCGGACAGGGACGTGGCTCTAGCTTTAGGGGCGTTTCAGAACTTTGCGTTTCCGGTTGAAAATCACTGCACAGCGACTATACATGAGCTCCACAGAAGAAACAACCGGTTTAGCTCTGTTATGAAAGTGCGAAGGGAGGGAGGGCCTTCGGTTAGTGTAGTCGAAACGAAAGGAAACTGGAGAGCGAGTTCGTTTCCTAATGATAAACCAGGAAGTATTTGGACCTTATAACCATGGTAGAACTTTTCCAGACAAACAGATTTCAGTGTCAACTGTGAGGTCTGACAGGCCTAAATCTTTCCTCTGCTCAGACCTTTGGAGTTTTACTCGACGGACAAACTATTTCCGTGTAGTTTAGAAGTGGACTCACGCTTCCGACATTGTGTATCGACACCACAAGGTAAACGCCTGGATGTTTCTCCCTGCTTCAGGAGACGGTGATTAGTTTTGTGTTGACATTTTGTTGACTGTAGTGTTGGGAGTGCGCCAGGCCGAATGTTCTCCTCATTTTACACAATATCTTCTTGTTTGTTTCTGTGGTTTGTCCGTTTAACCTAATAAACAAATAGAATCGACAATAGTCTTGTGAAATAACTCAGTTCCTCAAGATCCTCGTTACAGTGTACAGAGAACATGAAGCAGGTTCATTCTATATTTCAGACTAAAATGCTCATTTGTGGTCGTAGAATCCAAAACTGTCGACTCAGTGCTTGTCATATTTTGCCCTATCTATCTATCTATCTATCTATCTATCTATCTATCTATCTATCTATCTATCTATATATATATATATATATATATATATATATATATATGATAAAATGTTTGAGATTGCAGTAGACTGATGCCTATCAAGATGCTCTGTTTTTAGCCTGATGTCGGATCCAGACGATAACAAACATTACTGCAATATGTCAAAGCTTTTCTTGAACTAAACACATGATCAGAGAGAGGAATAGAGTGTAAACACTGATCTGTAAACACTGAGCTGTGAGTTCTTCATGTAGGCCCACAGATTGTACCCTCTACTGTCCCATTTCAGATGGACTGTGATTCACGGTGCTTAATGTCTTCCTTCTGATGCCATTGTTTTTGATGCCACAGCACTTTGCGTTGTTGCTATGTATGTATGTATTCATGCCTTTAAAAGGAAATCATAATACATAGTCTTTCATAGCTGTCTTTCATGGTATATTGGTGTCAAAATAAAACAATGAAAGTGCAGGTTTTTAATTTCATCTGAATTTAAATGTTATAGGAGTGACGGCACTTAATTAATTTGTCCTATTGCCTTTACACCCTTACATGTATAGGGAGTCACATATAATTTCTGTCATTCTTATGCTGTTTCCCTGATTTGTATGTAAATACTCTCGAATTATAACAGAAAGTCTGCTTTTTAAGCAGGATATATACCTTAATCAGCCGTATACCAGGACAGACAGCTAGAATAAAATAAAAAAGAATGTCCAAAGATTTATGGACCTGACTGCGTCTAAATGCTAATTAAAGGTATAAGTTTCCAGGCAAGAGATATACAAATACAAAACATGTAGCTTTGAAACATGCTACCATCCAAGTGACAAGAGAATGTGCTGTTTATTTCTGAAAATGTTGTCAAAAGCATTTACAATTTGTCGAACATTTTGGCAATTTAATCAAACTTGAGTCAAACTTGCTCTATTCCTCAAGGGATTTTCATTAGGTAAATATAAGCTTTGTTTGCCGGAAATCTAGATATAAAAAAAATACATGAGAGCAGAAGCTTTACTATCAACTGTCAATAATAATTGATCTCTAATAATCCTTTGAAGGATCATCAGTTAATGAAAATCTCATATTTGGAGCATAGTGGCCAATGTAAGCACAAGTTGCCAAACATCTGGGTCACTGTTGTTGTCAATCCCGTTGTTACCCTTATATGAACTATTATTGGCACACATTTTTTGCAAGACACTAAAATTGCGTGATTTTATACAAAAAAATAATTGTGGCATAGTTGAAAAATAAGTTTAATTTAATCCATGAGATATACACTCTCTAAACTTTCATAGAAGCAAATGTACCCTGGTTCATTCATGCAATTATCCAATCTTGTGACAGCAGTACAATGCATAAAATCATGTACACACCGTTCAATTCAGTTCAGTGTTGTTAATATAAACTCCTATGACAATGGACATGGCCACAAAGCAGTTTTACAGAAATCCAGATAGAGATGGCGGAAAGGAAAATCGCCCTGAAACAACATGTGGAGCCCTTCAGAGGATCAAGACTCAAAACAGATCCTATCCTCTTCTTCGTTATACTGGATAGTGCGACTATGAGGTCATTTTTCTTTCTTAACTCTTTACTATAAGATGTGGCAAACAGTATAGCCATCGGGGTCATTTTCTGCAAGCTTCGGTTAACATTCACATCAAACATGAAAATTGGGACTAATGTGACAAACTGTTGATTCCAGGTGGGCTGGTCTGTCTTAGTTTTTGTGTTACTGTGAATAGTAAAACCTCAGATATGCAGTTTCTAAAATACTCAAACCTGCAATTCTGGAAATAACAACCAGGCCACCTGTATCTGAAATATCTTTATGCATTGTGTTTCTGCAGTTGAGTGTATGTGTATGAAATGAGCTAATATGTTTTTCATAAGTTAAACATATCCTCTTTCATATAAAGAAAAAACAAACAAAACAAACAAACAAACAAAAAAAGCAGCTTACTGGGTCAAAAGGCATCCATTTTAACTGAGATGTGCTGTCTGACAATTTTATTAGATTTCAGTGGGTTTTGTTTGCATGGAGTTGTTCAATTCGGTATCAAAAGTGTGATTTTAAAATATTTTTTAAATACCTTGATTATATTCCGGCATTCACAACAAGCTAAAGGCCAAATAAATAAAAGTTCTTTCTTCTAGGTTCATCATTTGTTAGACTGCATAAAAGTGCAGGGAGTTTTTCTTTTTTGTCTTTGAGTTACCTGTGGAAAACAAATTGCACATAATACCCTTACACTCACCAGGAAAAAGTATCACTAGCCAAGCCAAGGTCACTTAATAACAGTACTATTCAAGTAGCACATGAGGTCACACTGTCTGTTACACTAAAGTTATTATTAACGCAGCCCACAAACCGAGGAGAATGTTGGTCAATTTGATTTGCAATTTTGTGAATGATTCTGTTTAGAACTGCTTATTCTTTTGATCAGATTTAAGTCACTTTCAGATCTCTTAACAAAGAGAGGGATAAAATAAATCATTCTTTCATCTCAATAACCAGTCAAACACTGTATGCTTACATCACTATCATGGCAGTGATCCAGGTTATGTGCACAGGCCTGACTAGGCTTGTGACTCCATGGTGTGTCACTTTTTTTTTTTTTTTTTTTTTAACCAGTCTGGTGTTTGCGCTCATGCGTTAATCCTTTGTGATCTGATTGTTTGGAGTTACTGTGGTTTAACATGGTCTTTTGCTCTCTAACCTCTTCCCAGCTGTATTATAGAGGGAAATATGAATCAAAAGAGAAATTTAAGACCGAGTCTTAACATTAGAGCAGTGCACAAATGTACTGTCTACATTAACAACTCTTCCTCCTAAGCACTAAGTGCTAATGCAGAGAGATATGTCTATGTCCACTTTACTGTGCATTACCCTGCTACTCAGGGGACATCACAGGGTAATAGTAATAAAGGCTCTTAGGAGAAGGGAAAAAATCATTTTCCTCTTGTCAGTGGCAGCTCATATGTTATTGTTTGACAAATACAGTACAGAAACATAATGAACAGAAATTTAGAAGGCGCACCAACATCTTTACTGTCCCTCAACTTTACTGACTGCCAAGGTAATATTTACCATTTAACTTTCAGCCCTGCTGTAGCATTGTGCTTTGGTACAAGTCAGAAATCACACTTTGTACCTGCAGCAAAGATTAGGACTCAATTTTATTTGATTAATGGACTTGATTGGATCATGGGGTTTTTAATATTTATGACCGCTATTACAGATATTTGCATGTTACATTTAATAAAATGGAAAATGAACACGGTAAAGAGCAAGTCCGAAATTGCATGATGGTGTGTACTTCATGAACACAATGAGTTAGGTATTCAAAAACTGTCACCTTAAACCAGGTATTTGAAGTATTATGTAATGTGAGAGATTCCTGTTGGAGGTGCTGTTACATGATTGTTTTTTGTCTTAAGTTTTGTTTATTAATGTAGCTTACGCTCGAAAGAACTGGTCATCGGATCTCAGTTTTCGAGATGCACATAAACAGTACCTTCAGTATCTGCAGTTGGATTAAATTTACTCATTTTGATGAAAACGGGCATATGTAAACATTCCAACTAAAAGCATTTCTGTAGTGTTTTAACTTGTCCCTGGTCACAGTTTTTAGTTTCTGGTCACTGTTTTTAGTTTATGAATTCAGCTAACTAATAAACAGGCATTTCTCATAAGATATTGCATCAAAGTTTCATTGTTAGAATGTCAAATATTTTAACAATCTATTCAATTTGAATATCTCAGCTAGCGCTGCACCTCTCGGATATATTGATAATTGATTGATTGACTTTTGGCCAAAGTGGAATGAGAGGCTAACGTTCACGTTGAAGCTTTTTATAGGGCAGGTAAGATCTATAAAAAGGACCATAATTTTTTTTTGTCAGATTGAATTGATGTAGGGCTTCATATCACACAATTTGTTGTAGCTTAAAGCCCTTCCATACCCGTTTAAGTGATTCTTCCAGTGTCCTTTTGTTACTTTTATTCTTAAATGGAGGAAATTTCCCTGAACTTAATGGGTTTTCCAACATTTTTTCCATTGTATACTAATTTGGAACCTATGCATAATGCTTCCATTGGTCACTACTGCAGGTTGAGACCATGAGTTTTCACCATCTAAATTGGTAGGTAATTTGTCACCTGAGTGGAGATAGCGTCCACTTCATGGCTTTTATTTTAGTAATGGGCTTGTTTTAACTTTTCCAAAGCATTCTTGGCGCTAAAAAATTTCCTATTGGGCCACTCTGATAACAAGCACTTGTTAGGAGTAGATGGAGTTATGCAGATCTTATGACCCAGTAAAAGTTCAGCTGGCTTTGTGTCTGTGCTGCTGTTTAAGGTAACTCTGTAGCATGCAAGGGCCAGATGAGGATCATTCTTTGTATGCCTCTTCCTTTTCAGCATATGTGGGCTAGAAGTAATATGTGTCAAGATGAACGCATAGGTCAGTTCTTTAAATTCTATGCTTGTGATCATTAAGTTTTAATATTAACTGTCACCAGATCATATAATCTCTTTGTGTGTATTTTTTTATACTTTTTATATATTTCTGTGCTTTTCATGATTTCACAGTCTGATACCAGGTAGATTGTCCCTCAAGATTTTTACATTGCCACATTGCTGGTCATGTGGAAAGCAACACTGTGAAATCAGTCTTGCTTCGTGGATTTACTGTTGTTATTATTATTATTATTATTATTATTATATTTAACCAGGCAAACACATACTCTTTGGCCCCTAACATGTACTCCACATTCAGCCTGTGGGTTATAAGCAGCAACATTCATACTTCTTCATTCAGAAACAGGATGTTGGTTTCTGTCTGATTCTAGATTTGAGAGTGCTAAACTGGTTCCTGAAAGACCTTCCCTATTTATTTTATACATAGAACATCAGACTGTAATATCACAAGTGCACATGAAAGTATCCAGGTGAAATTCACCACACATTAGTTGTGTTCACAGAATAACACTACATATGTAACTGACGATAACCAAATCGCATCAAGGGTTCACGTTATTATGCCATTGTTGTCTATAGATAGAGGGAGTGGGATCAGTAGCCTCTTGTACTTAGGCAGCTGCATCTGACAGTAGTTCTGACTGTGGTGGCTGTGATGTCATCAGTCAGGGGATACAAAGAAAGCTGAACGTCTTTTTATACACTCACCCACACAAACATGCACACACACAGTCGGAGCTAGGGTAGAGGTTAGAGGCTTGACCAGGCCCATGAATAGAGCGGTTCTCATAGTCATGTGAGAGCACTGTGTTTATGCTGTATGTCAAAAAACAAAAACCTACTAAAACATTTTTTCTGAACCACATACGCTGCTGACTTTGCCAAAACAAGTACTCAGAATCAAAACAGACAATTTGGCAGGTGGCATTTTATGATAACTCCTTTTCTCTATTTGTCGTATTTTATTTTCTCTATGGTGTAAACCTTTTGCAAATATATATATAAAATTCAGGAAAACTGGCATGGGTTATCTTTGCTAAAACTTTGTTAAATATTAAATTTTAAATTTCATAATGTAGAAGACACTTTGGCAGTGACTAGTGGATCTTTCTATTTCATGTTGGGAAGTTAGGACTTGCTTTATTGTCAGTGTTGTAGTGAGTAGTGTTGCCATCTCAGGGTCCCCAGTTTGATCCTGGACTTTGTAAAATCCGTATTCAGTTTTACTGATGCTCCTTTCTCTTTTTGCTTCATTTCCTCCAAAAACATGCTACTAAGTGTATGTTTCTGCATAGTGTCCTGTGATGGACTGACACTCCATTCAGGGGTTTCTGTCTTTTTTCCCTGTGTTTAAAAGTTAAAATCTACATGTGTCTGACTAGGATAATGCGGTTAATTACTTGAAATGAATGAATGATTAAAATGTATGGATCAGCATAGATTTGATTGCACTGGGTTTTGCTGGGCTATATTTGGCGTGTGCAATAATTTATACGGTTCATTAGATAAAAATGAAATAATGTACATGTATGTTTTTTCTTCTTCGGGATTCAAGAAATAATGTTAATACGTCCAGAATGCAGTTACTGCATCCATTGTTTGCTGCATTTCACTCTTGCCCTTAATTTTCTCTTTGCTTTTGTTTGTGACATTTTGTGTCTTTTTGTGACTCCTGCCCCATTTAACATGCTGAATTAAAACTGTCTGCTCAGATTTTAGGTGAGAGATTGAGAGAAAGCATGGCTTAGGACAATTTAGAATTCCATTTGTACAAGTCCAGACCTGTAAAAGAATGCAGCATGAACAGGGATGGAGAGGGGGTGTACAAGGCGCCTGTAAAGAAAATCTGCATTTGGTGGTAACGAACATGGAGGCATATAGGTAGGGTTCTAATGTGTGCCTTTAGATTTACTCATTCCCACCTCAGTCATTAAAAGCATGGGAATCTACTTCATGCTACACAATCTAGAAGAATGAGATGGCACCAGTTTGATATCCAGTATCACTATATGGCTGTTGTGCCATCTCTAATAGTGGTTCGTATGATTTCATGTCCAATTGACTTTCTATGTCTACCACTTATGTGCTGTTTTAGAGAATGTCTAAAAGAATCCAAGGGTTTGTACTGGTCAGAGCTCAATTAAAATTGTGTGTGTATTTTGCTAGCAAACACTGTCTGTTGATTGATTATTTACTGTTTATTGATTATTACAAATAATGCTGCATTCATGCAAAATATATTTGGTGTAATATCTGTGTACTAATACACTGCAAGTTCACAGCAAAGGGTTGGGTGGAAAAAAATAAAACCAATGGTAAATAGTGTACTTATTCAAAAGTAACACCAAACAAATAGAGGATTTTGGAAATATCTGCTATAAAACAATATGTTCAAACAGTATGATACTTTAAAGGTGTTTTACACTTTTATACTGCCTGGTATTTTGGGAAATCTTACATTACTAGCACATTATATTGTGTCAGAGAGCCTTATAAATTCGTAACAAGAAGGACTAGACATTTGGTGGCACAGATGTACCCTCTAGTGTTGTTGTAGTGAAGTGTTTAGTTTAATCTTTTGGTAAAGCTAGGCTTGTTAGCTATTTAGCCAATTTTATCGTTTAATAAATAACGTGAATATAAATATATATATATATATATATATATATATATATATATATATTTTTTTTTTTTTTCCAAATTATTTTATTTTATACGTGATGTTCCCAACTGTGAATTTTAGGACTGCCACTGTTTATTGTTCAGTTTATATTCATGTCTTATATTCATCAGAATGTTGAATTCGTAACAGTCTCTTGGTGTATACTGTTTTTTTATTTTAAAGAATTTCTGCATTTATGGCAATAAAATAGTCATGTAAATGTACAATGTAAATAAACTTTCATAGTGTTTTCTTACAGAAACATTCTAATGATCTTGCCATTTAATAGTTAAAAATATGATCAGTATAAGATGATAATAACATAACAACCTTATAAATCCTTATAAAACACTGAATATAATATATTGAACATTTTTAGAAGGATTGCCATGAAATATATTGCTAATGGAATGTACTATGCTGTTAATGCTGTAATTTACAACCCTAATTTTATGAATCACTGTTGTTGTTGTTGTTGTTGTTGTTTTGGTGTCAAATTGATTCCTGTTTTGTATTCAGGGTCCCATGGTTTGGTTGTGGTGTGCTCTCTGCCATGCCTCCCGCCATGACAGATCAGCTGGATGTATGGGCGGACCCAGTGCTGGATGGAAGCGATCAGGTGACTGTGGATTTCCTGTTGCCAACTGGAATCTACATACAGATGGATGTTCCCAGAGAGAGCACCATCCAACAAATCAAACAGGTGTGTGATATTATTATGAATCATTTGCTCCCCCTGCTTACAAAGAGTAATTTTATCTCTTTATTGCCCACTCATTCATTTTAAATTTTGAATAACTATTTTTTTTCTTTTATACATAGATAAATGTACGCCAGTGCTCATATCCTTACTCCATAACCTCTCTACAAGCATCTATTCTATACATAAAAATGCAGAGTAGCGCCTCTTTCTCAGAGTCGGTGTTTGACGGTTGGACGACATGCAACAGACATCAGATGTTTTTATTTACTGAACAGAAAAGTGACGTTGTATTTTATGCAATGTGAGCATGTAGGTGTCACTTTGTAATGCAGTGATGATGTAGAGATTGCTTACAAGAGAAATTATGAATGTGTAATTTCCTGAACAAATAATGATCAAATAAGAAACTGCTTTTAGCCATCCTGTCAAATTACTAAACATTTTTTACTTTTTCTCTATTTAAAACATTATTATTATTATTTTTTTTTTTGTGAAAATACAGTGGTATATTATGTTTGGGGACATAATTTCAAAACTGTAAAAATCCTTAGAGACAAACCTATCCTAAAATTATGAAGGAACATCCCACACACTTATTTATATAAAGCTAATGAAACTAGATGGGTGAAATTCTGTGCAAATTTTATATAATGGTTTATTATTCTTCTGACACACACACAAAAATGTTTTTATTTCTGTTAACATGTAAAAGCATAATATTGTAATTTTGCATGTCTATGGTTCATTGGTCTGCAGTTTTTAATCATTCCCACAAACAGACCACTACACAGTCTGTTATTTTGTTCAGATCCCATTTTGATTGTTTTATTAATGTGTCTTTGTAGATGCTATGGAAGCAGGCACAGGCGTATCCTCTTTTCTCCTTGCTTGGAGAGATGGACGGTCACATATTCGAGTGTGTGAACCAAGCTGCAGTTCATGAGGAGCTGGAGGATGAGAGCAGACGTTTGTGCGATGTTCGTCCATTTGTGCCTGTCCTTAGGCTCATTATTCGTAACTGTGGCCGTGCTGAGCGCTTGCTTGACTCCAAGATTGGGGTGCTTATTGGAAAAGGTAAAACATGTTAAAACACACGTTCTCAAAAACATTAAACAAATGTAATATTGACTAAAATGACAATGTTAGTGATTCAGTAATGATTGAACTGTAATTGGGCAAGCAGGTTTGTCATTGTATGTTCTTCTTCTGACATCAAAAAGTTTTGTTAAATTTGTTAGTTGAATGATAAGTATCCTGCAGATACACAGTCATTGGATAAGAAATTGACATGTTTTTATTAAACTCAACATTTAAATCTGGGTGTAGAAAATATTATCCAATCTAGCTTATCAGAACGACAACAATAGGGCTGGACCATGGGCTGGTTGGCTTCTTGATGACACCATACTGAAGCAGTTGAGGCTGTGTGGCGTCTATATGTTCTGGGGCTCTTTGTCCGTACATTTATGATAGCCGCAGTGCTGTTAATGGGGGAACGCCCCAACAGACCAGGATCTCTTACTCTGAGCTTCCTCTGTACTCAGGGCATAGTATGCCAGTTGAGCTTCTCCTGAGTGCTTGGGGGCGAGTATGCTCCGCGAGCTTAAGAAGCATTGTTACCTTCTGAATCCTCTGGCTATTTTGTGGATGAGAGGAGGAAAATCACATTAGTCATTGTGCAGCACTCGGCCCTGCACCACATGCCGCTTTCTGCTCTTCTCTCTGAGGGTGAAAAGCTTATTTTAATTGGTTGCTTGGTTTTTGGCGCAGCAATCCATAAAACTGGGCATCAATCAACAATCTGACATTTCTCCAGGGATGCTGCTGAAAAGCAGCAGTGCGGTCACAGGTCCCTATGGGCTGGTTGTTATTCGCTGTTTGCCATCTTTCCATCTACACATATTAGTATAGTCCAAATGTATACAATATTCTAATAACATCATAATTATTAAAAATACTGGAATATTAATAATGTCCGTGAAACCATATAATGCATTTTCCTGTGCAGGGCTCCATGAACTGGACGCTTTGCTGAACCAGGAAGTGAAAGATTTTCGTAGCAAAATGCAGCGAATTAGTGAAGAGAAAATGCAGTCGGTGCAGATGATGTCATGGGCAGAATGGCTTCAGAGCTTCTTCTCACCCCAGATAGAGGCGGGCCCTGTTGATGGGTTCTATGATAAGAATGAGGGCTGGATTAAGATCACCATGCACTACAACCAGTCACAGGTACACTCACAGATGTGCAATATACACACTAAATGAAATGCATAGAGATGCTCAGTATGGAATCCTTAATCTAAACGTTGCTTAAATATCTTTTTCATACTCTTCGTCCAAATTCCTGTTGCTTCCCCAGGACACAACAAGCCTAAAAGTGCCGTTAAACTGTACTGTACCTGAGCTTATGAATCAAGCGCTCAAAAAATGGTTAACCACGCATGGCTTGGGAGAAGATGAAGACAGTGTTGGTAACTATGTTCTAAGAGTCAGTGACAGGCTGGAGTTTTTGTTTGGAGAACACCCACTTGCATATTACAGAGTAAGTAAATAAATAAACTTGTACCTTTTTTATTGACCACACTTGCTGCGTAGATTATAGAGTAATTGGTCTATTAGGTGTGTGTAGGTATACACACATGCATACATACACACAGCAAAAGGAGCTTTAGTTGCTTTAGTAGGTTCAGCACTAAATTGTCTGAGTCTACATGTGTGTGGTGAGACTGGTACTCCATCCGGAGTGTGTTCCTGTCTTATACCTAGTTCTTTAAATATTTGCTATTGACCTATATAACAGTTATGAATACATTAGAAATAAATGCTTTTTACCTAAGGGTTGTGTGTGACCTTTATAGTATATTAAAATAATTCAAGAAATATGTATATGGCACTACAAAAGTACAAGGTGCTGCATCATAGCTAGGATTTTTAAACACTGTGAACATTTGCATGGAAAATTCTAGACACAACTTGTTAAATCACAGATCAATATTAATATTTTTAGTGTGTGTTGTGGAAGTGTGTTAAGCAGTGAATTACAAAATGGCTGTTATAAAATGTTCCCATGAATTACATACAATTATATCAGACTACATTTGTCTTGAAAAATATAAACAATTTAATTTACAAATAATATAGTAATGTTTCCCCAAATTAAATTAAAATTAAATGGAGATTTATGTAATGGTTTGAAACAAGAGTTCCTCTGTCTGCCTCAAAATAAAACTGTGTATGTGTGTTGTGTGTGTTTGCAGTACATCAGATCATGCTTGCTGTCACAAGAGATTCCACATTTGACATTAGTGCAGTGTGATATAGTGAAGGCCATGTATGAACATGAGATCAGCAGTATTGGAGCTGTATTCTCACGGAAGTCATCAAATCCTCCTTTACCCCTTCCTCCTAAGAGGAGAGGCCCATCTGTAAGTAAAAATAAGCTTTACAGGATTGGTATCATGCAGTTAATTCTAAATAGTTATTTTAAGTATTTGTATGTCTGAATATATTTACTTCTATTTGAATTACTAAATGTTACGTTTTCTCCCTAAACATAATCTTTTTTTCCTCCTGGCAGCAGTTACAAACTTGCATTTGGGAAGTTCAGTCTCTTTTTAAAATAACTTTAGTGAAGGGCATTAAGGTCAATGCAGAAGAGACTGCAAAGGTAAGGCTTACAACTTTGCATGTAAAAGAAGCCACCGTCTGCCACATTCTGGCCTAGACAAGTCTTAGTCACGCAATGGCTTGTCCCCTCCACTTAGGTGCAAGTTCGTGCAGGAATATTCCATGGCACAGAGCTCCTGTGTAAGCCAGCTGTTAGTAATGAGAGCAGTGGGCGCTCTGAGCACATCTGGAACAGGACTCTTGAGTTTGATATTTCTGTTTGTGACCTGCCACGCATGGCTCGCCTCTGTTTTGCCATCTATGCTGTCATGGACAAAGTAAAAAAGCAGAAATCAACCAAAAACATGCAAATGAACAAATATCAGACTATTCGAAAAGCAGGAAAAGTGGTAAGCGGAACATAAATGCACTTACCAAGTTGCAAAGCATAAAACACCCACAAAATGACACAAAATGATTATTTTATTTAATGTCCATAGCATTACCCAATAGCATGGGTGAATATGATGGTGTTTGACTACAGAGGACAGCTAAAGACTGGTGATATCATCTTACATACCTGGTCCTCCTTTCCTGGTAAGAAAAGCATCATTCAATCTCTCTCTCTCTCTCTCTCTCGCTCTCTCTCTCTCTCTCACACACACACACATACATAGAATAGAATAGCACTCTTTCTTAGTGGCGACTGTACAAAAATGGAAAATGTATTAGTATGGTGTTTGTGTGCATCACAGACGAGCTGGAGGAGATGTTGAACCCTATTGGAACGATTCAGACAAATCCATACACTGAGAATGCCACAGCACTGCATATCCGCTTACCAGAATACTCAACACACCCACTCACATTTCCCCCATTTGACAAGGTATATACACTGAACATGATATAGGATTGTGATGTATGGTGTAATGACATTATATCATACATTATTTATATTATTATTGATAACATTTTATGCTTTGTCTTGTAGATCCTGGAGAAAGCTGCTGAGATTGCTGGATCCACAGACTCTGTGTCAATGGTTGGTGTACACCCTCTCACACACACAATTGTGCTCTATTGTGTCGTCTGCATCTTTTGATTCAAATCAAAAAGGAAATTAAAGGAAAACTAAATTATTTTTTTGCAAACTATTCTCTCTCTCTCTCTCTCTCTCTCTCTCTCTCTCTCACTCCCTCACTCGCTCACTCACACTATGTACACACAATAATTTATCTATCTATCTGACTGACCTCATACTTCCTGTTTTTAGCTTGGGTTATGATGCACAGTGGCTGTAAATAGACTGACTATAATTTTTGTTTTTTTTTTAGTTCATTTTTTTCTATTATTGTTTTCTCTCTCTCTTTCTCTCTCTCTCTCTCTCTCTCTCTCTCTCTCTCTCTCTCTCTCTAATATTGAGAATGCATGTGTCATGAATGTATTTTTTTTTTTTTTTTTTTTTATTTACACTGGAGGTTATACATAATAATGACATTTTGTTCACCACAGAAATTTGTGAGATTTGTAGCTTGTGCTGGTGTTAAAATCGTACACTTTCCGCTCTACATTGTGGCTTTCATGGCAAAGGCACTGCAGGATTTTTAGTTCATGTATTGTTTTGTCTCCACCCTCATCGTGCCCTTCTTTTGTGTAGCTCATTCTTTCTGCTAGTAACTAGTTTTACTGATTGCAACAAGGTAAGAGCGACAAAGTCTGGTACTCAAACAGGATAAAAATGGTGTGTGTGTCTGTCTTTCTCTCTTTTAACTAACTGTTCAAGATTGGGTCAGTTCTAAACTGATGAGGCTAAAAAAAGCACAACAATGTTGCCACATAGCATTGATCACATGCTAGCAAACACAACTCACAGGCTCATTTCTGTTCTTCTACTGCCATTCCACTCATTGCTCTCTGATCCCAAACTACTATTAATGTCACAGACAAATTTGAAACAAGTCACATGTTTTCTTTTTATGTTCTTTTTTTCCCCCACTGGGGCAAAATATACTTGGGAGCAGTGCCAAAGGTGAAAATATCTGTCTGTGTGCAGGGACGCGGAGGGAAGAAGTTCTACATCGAGTTGAAAGAGATCATGGAAAGAGATCCACTGTCACAACTCTGTGAAAACGAGAAGGATCTGATATGGACCCTGCGCTATGACTGCCGAGAGAACTTCCCACAGTCCCTCCCTAAACTACTACTGTCTGTCAAATGGAGTAAACATGAAGACATGGCACAGGTATGTAAAGAAACATGTACACACAGATGACTTTCTCCATAGCCTCTTGGTATTAACATTTCTGTCTGACCCTCTTCTTCTGGCCTTTTGTCTAGTTGCAGGCATTATTGCAGATTTGGCCTAAAATAAGTCCCCGGGATGCTTTAGAGCTGCTGGATTTCAACTATCCAGATCAGTATGTTAGAGAGTATGCAGTCAGTTGTCTGCAAGATATGTGGTAAGTGCTCAACACTCAGGCTTTTTTATACTGACATAACAGGTTTCAGATTTGATACGATTTCATGTGAATTTCAATATTTCACAAAAAGGAACAATTAAGATTTTTAGTTTTTAGTTTTCCCCTTATTTTACTGCCTTGTTTGACAGTTTCATGGTGCTTTTTGTTTCCTTTTCTCTCCTTCTGCATTAGTGATGAGGAGCTGTTGCAGTATTTGCTGCAGCTAGTGCAGGTGTTGCGCTATGAACCATATTACGACTGTGCCCTCACACAATTTTTGCTGCAGCGTGCTCAGAGCAATCGTAAAATTGGACATTTCCTTTTCTGGTATCTTAGGCAAGTGCTTTCATTGTGTTTTTGTAAACAGGTTATATAGTGGTTCTATATATAATTTAATGACATTTTACCTTGTGTGCATCTATGAATCTGAGAATCTGTTTTCCAAGATTAGAGTCTCATCTATGTATTGTTTGGTTTGTGTCTGTGTGTTTTCAGGTCAGAGATACACATGCCAGCAGTGTGTGTTCAGTTTGCCCTGATATTGGAGGCATACTGTAGAGGCAGTATCCCCCACATTGAAGTGCTTAAAAAACAGGTATCATTTTTGAAATAGAATTTACTGACCAATTGACCATTTAAACAGTACATGACCTTTAAAAGACTTAATATGGCAATAGAATATGATTGTAGCAGTATTAAACCTATTGTTTTAACAAGCTGGAAATAGATCTATAATCTGACTGTTCTGTTTTCTGAACATTTATCTAATATTACTGGTTTGAAAGAAAGCTTGAGGAATATACCGTCTCTGCTGGCTGTTAGTGACAGCAGCAGTAATAGAAGTACATAGGGCCCTATTTAATAATATAAATATATCATTTTAAAGAAATAATAAATGCAATTGAGAGACTATTTTGACAAACCTACTCCATGTATTTAACAAACTTGTATTTAAAATTTAAGAGCCTACAGGATTGTTTCAAATCTTTGAACCTACAACACACGCTATGAGTCTGTGTTCACTGTGTATTGCAGACTACCGAGTCTTGCAGAATATTATTTTGAAGAACTGGGTTAAATGCCAGCTTGCCCATGATTGCTCTATTGCAATAAATGGGATAAAGTTCAGAAATACAATCTTGCACTTTACAGTATCAGAACTTGTATTACACATGTTTGTGAAATAGGAAACTTTCATTTTATAATCTAATTTCCTGGAAAACTGATTATAATGGCTTGTAGAATTTCAGTAAAAATTATATTATATCTAGAACCGATTGAATCACTGGATAGACTTGTAAGAGATTTGTTAGTTTGTAGTCTACTCATTTTAAGATAAAATAATCCTGCCATCATTGCATTAGATGACAATAGAGTAGAGGTCTCCTGTAACACAGAATGTTGCCTCTTTTTCTTTTTCCTTAATTGCTCATATGTGTTTAAATTGATTGATTGAATACACACAAATTGCAACGATTACAATTATTACTTGTCTTTTTAATTGCAGGTCGAGGCTCTTGGTAAGCTAAAAGCTGTGAATGAGTTGATCAAACTGGGTACACTAAAAGCAAAGAATAAAACTAAGGAGGCTCAACTGAAGGAGGCCATGATGAAGTGCCTTAGACAAACAGGCTTTATTGAGATTCTGTCGGACCTCCATTCACCACTGAACCCCCAAATATTGCTTGCTGATGTCAAGTAAGAAGGCATTCGTTTATTTTATGTATATATATATATATATATATATATATATATATATATATATATATATATATATATATATATATATGCGCTCATTTAGCACTTTATTAGGGATACCTGTACACATTCTTATTCATACAATTAGCTAATCAGCTAAGTATGGCAACAGTGCAGTGCATAAAAGCATGCAGATACAGGCCAGTGGCTTTGTGAAATGTTTACTTCATCCATCAAAAACAAATTTATAAACGGGTTTTACTGACTGTTGCATGGTTGCTGGTAACATATGGGTGGGTTTAAGTATTTTTAATTGCTTATCTCCTAGGATTTGCTTGCACAACAAATAAAAAAATAAGAGTCTATTGCAAATGGTGTAATAGAGAAAAAATACATTCAGTGAGCTAAGGATGGATGCACCTATTTGATGAGAAAGATCAACAGTGAATGGCCTCTGTACAATTGTGGTGAGCAGAAAAGCATATTGGAATGCACAACACTTCGAACCTTAAGGCTGCTGGACTAAGCTTAGGCTACACTGGACACATGTTTATCCAGACTGGCAATGTTCGGAAAATGAAAAGACTGATTTCATGAACAAATGCCCCTTTTCCATCGAGGCAGTTTGAGTGCTGGTTCGGAGCCAGAGCCTAATTTAGAACCAGTTCTTTTTTTTTCGACAGCCAAAGCACCGGCTCTGAGCCAGGAAAAGTGGTTCTTAAGTAGCACCAAAATGTTGCTTGTCTAGACTTAAGAACTGCTTGTGTCAAGAGCTGGGGGTGGGGTTACTGTTAGCGCATTTGATAATGTACCTTAAATATACTAATGTTTAATACACTTTTACTTTACCACAATATGATCAATTATCA
Source organism: Tachysurus vachellii (assembly GCF_030014155.1). Lineage (NCBI taxonomy): Eukaryota > Metazoa > Chordata > Actinopteri > Siluriformes > Bagridae > Tachysurus > Tachysurus vachellii. The sequence goes on from NC_083460.1 coordinate 12,377,628, forward strand.
GCACACATGATAGTAGGTAGCTACATGCTAAGGCTAACTTTTTTCTGTGTTAATGATAAAATAATGTTATGTACTTTCTCGCTTACAACCTCGATTACAAGGTTCACAAAGCCATGAGCATTAACAGTAAAGCAACATCCGCCATTGTTGATGTTGTGTTTGTGTTTGCCGCTTCTGTGCTAAAGTTGCTGGGAAACATGACACGTATACAGTGACGTCAGACTCTGCTTTGTGACAGCTCTCTAACCGATGGAAAGGCAAACCAGTTCTTAGAAGGTTCACCAGTGGAACCAACTTTGAACCAGCACCAGCACTAACTCTGAACCAGCACCCGGTTTGTTTTGGTGGAAAAGGGGTATTAGAGTTCAATGTCACTGGGGTTCTCAGTAATTTTTTTCAAGTCTTTCATGCATTTCACTGCTGCCACATGACTGGTTGACTGGATAATTAAACGAATTAGCAACGATACAGGTGTTCCTAATAAAATGGCCAGGGGGTATACTGTTTATAGAATGATACAAACTGTATCCACAAACCTCTTTTCTCCTCTCTTCATTTAGTGTGGAGAAGTGCAGGTACATGGACTCTAAAATGAAGCCTCTGTGGGTTGTTTACAATAACAAGCTGCTGGCAGGAGACACGCTGGGAATCATCTTCAAGAATGGAGATGGTGAGAGACCGTGAAGAGGGAAGGATATGGATAAAGAGGAAGAGAGGTGGACATGAATGTTGAAGGGAGGGGCGGAGGAATAAAAAATTGTGGTCAAGTGCATAGGAAAGTCGGGTAATGGCGACTAAAAAAAAATCAATTGCTTTTTAATTCACAGATCTCAGACAGGACATGTTGACTCTGCAGATCCTAAGGCTAATGGATATGCTATGGAAGGAAGAAAAACTGGACCTCAGGTAGTGTATACATCATTCCATTTAGACAATGTCTAAAGTTTTTGTCTTTGAGAAAACTGAGACACTTGATAAAGTTGAAGTTTTGATTTGAACCGTATTAATTGTTTCAGTAATTTGAGAATAGTTTTACATTTACAATACAGATGTTCTTATCCAGGGTGAATTACAGAAGTCCTTTGTAGTGATTATTATGTACATCCTAGTTAACTAGTTCAGGGAAAAACAATAAAAACAAGCTAAAATGCTGCTGAAGGAAGGTAGTACATCATGACAGAAAACACACAAACCAAAAAAAAATTAAACAGAAGTGCTAATTTAAATGTTGGTCAGCCAGGGGAGTTAAAGGACTGAGAAGAGTCTTAAAGCATGCTTAACTTGTATATTGAAAGATTGTGAGCCCAGTTAAGCTGTTCTAGAGACTTAAATGGAGCATGGCACAGAATGAAGTGGTTCAGGTGGAAAAACCTTTTATATCTCCATAAGCCTTACTGAAATTATACACCTTAATGAACACTGAAGCCACTCTTGATGACACACCTGAGAGAATTAGTTAGCGACATACCAACAGACACTTTAAGTCAACAGACGTTTATTTATATATATATATATATATATATATATATATATATATATATATATATATATATATATATATATATATATTTTTTTTTTTTTCTTTTAAGTGTCCTCTTATATTGGACACACAGACCTCATTCTCTATTTAAAAAAAAATACATCTGTTGATTTGAAAGAGTTTACCACATTGGTGGAAGGTTCCGTTTTGGTTCTGTGTATTGAGCCACATAAATAATCTTAGCTTGGTGTGTTTAATCTCTCGATGCTTTTCATGATACACTCCTTTTTTTTAACAAATAACTCTCAATCTTATATTCACTTACAGAATCGTTCCTTATGGTTGCCTGGCAACAGGAGACCGGACAGGGCTGATCGAGGTTGTGTCTTCTGCTGACACCATCGCCAACATCCAGAAAAATAGCAGCAACATGGCAGCTGCTGCAGCCTTCAACAAAGATGCTCTGCTCAGCTGGCTCAAGGACAAAAACCCTGGGTAAGACATCAGTAAACTGGCAAAACCTGGATAGAGTAATTGCTTTGTTTCTTCATTTTTTTAAAATTAAATAGTAGCCTCCCTTAAGTAAGCTTGGACTAAATATTTTTTGACCCCAGTACACACCAATCAAGTTTAAATCATACAGTGCCTACAAAATAATTATGATTAGGTTTCTATGTAATAATCATCCAATCATCTTCACAGACAATTATTTTTTTATTTGTTTGCATGCATCACATAAGTTGTGATAAATATTTAAACCTAATTAAGCCCTCACTCCCTTTTCTGAAAAAGTTGCTCACTTTTTATTTGAATCAAGAAAGGCTATGGGGGTTAAAACACACACGTTTCTCCTAAGCACAATGTCTTTATGGTCAGTATTGTAAGAACTTACAGATTATCACCCAGATTCCACTCTTGAGATACATGTCAGAAAGATCTCATTTTCAAAAAGGCTTAAGAATCATAATACGTTTAGAGCTCTAAATGAATAACCTTGATTAACTGTTAGTATAGGAGCAGCAGCAGGACATCAAGGACAGTCATTAAACAAAGGGTATTTGTGACCGTGATTACCATTTAAAGACATACTGCTAGACGACAATGTGTGACCCTGTCATTTGGGAGACACTCAGTTCTTACACTCAATACACATTTAAAGCGAAACCCCATTTTAATAATAATAAAAAACTTCTTTATCTTTACGATCTTTACCCTCATTGTTTTATTTTCTTACAATATGCCTTCTATAGTTTTTTTTTTTAATTGGTAAATGTGTGACACATTGAACTTGGGTGCAGATTTTGCACACTTTTTGTTTTATGTTTCTATGAGTCTCATTGATCTCTATTTGACTACAAAATGTATATTGGATGAAAAGGCTGTGTGTCTTTGTGTTTGTAGTGATGCTCTGGAGAAAGCCATCGAGGAGTTCACACTGTCTTGTGCTGGTTACTGTGTCGCCACGTATGTTCTGGGAATTGGAGATCGTCATAGTGACAACATTATGGTCCGAAGCACAGGGCAGGTGAGCATCAGAAGACGATCAAAATGTAAACAATTTTATATGATAATCAATCACCAACATTTTGTGTGTGTTTGTGTCAGCTATTCCATATAGACTTTGGTCATATCTTGGGGAACTTCAAATCAAAGTTTGGAATCAAGAGAGAGCGCGTTCCATTCATTCTCACACATGACTTCATTCATGTCATTCAGCAGGGCAAAACTGGTAACACTGAGAAATTTGGCAGGCAAGTCATTGACAGCATCTCATTAGCATTTATATCCGGTTTGTTGAAACTTTTCTTGCATGGTCACAGTCATATCTTCTACTCTGTGTGTGTGTGGTGTGTGTGTAGTTTTAGACAGTACTGTGAAGATGCTTATCTGATTCTGAGGAAAAATGGAAATCTCTTCATCACACTCTTCGCCCTGATGCTGACTTCTGGGTTACCAGAACTCACGTCTGTCAAGGACATTCAGTACTTAAAGGTACACTGTCATAACCCAATCATATAGACTCAATATCAGAGTCTGCCAATCTGGTCATTATCCTCTGACCTTAATCATGAACAATGCAACAAGGCTCACTAGATCTTTTTTGTTGTTTGTTTTCGTGTGTTTAACAGGACTCTCTTGCACTGGGTAAGACTGATGATGAGGCGCTGAAACAGTTCAGGCAGAAGTTTGATGAAGCTCTTCGAGAGAGCTGGACCACCAAAGTAAACTGGATGGCTCACAATGTGGCACATCCCTCCTAACACCTCCATAAACCTACAAGGATCGAAAATTAGGAGAATGCTTGAACACATAGTTGAACCAAAATGCACTATGTCTTATAAAAAAAATAAGTTGTGAAGACCATTAAATGGTTGAATACGACTTACTCAATGCAGTTGGCACAAAAAGCTGCTGATGTTAAAGAGTTTAATGACTTTGAACAAGAAACATTAATCTGATGAAGATTCAAAAAGATGGTGGATGACTAACAAAGGGAACAACGGAGAAGACTACTGTCAGCTCGCCCCAACATGGAAAAAAATCTTCCACATTTCAAAATATTGTTCCACAGTGTGAAGCAGACTGACAGGAGCAATGGGAAGAATCATCAGTTTTTCTTTTCATTTACTATGGCTCATTTTTTTAATTGTCTCACCTCCATCTTGTGGCCAAAATAACTCTTTAATCTGCAAAAGCAGTGACAATTTCCTGGGACCACAGACATGGAGGAAAAATGAACTTGTTGGAACTGGAAACAGAAATATCACTGAATGCTTGTAGAGTGACCATGAGTGAAATTGTTATTGAAGAAATAATTATACATTTTTCTTTTGTCATTCCAACTTCAACTCTTAACGGAAATGACTTAAAAGCAGCACCTCTTACTGCCTGCTAGGTAAAATAGAGAAGTACATAGAGTTTGGAATCTAATTGGCTATAAGAATACGTCTTTATCGGACACCAATTGTTGTTTATAGCTTCTTTGGACCTCGATTTCTTTGTTTATTTGTATACTCATTGTTTCTCTGAAAAAACAGGCGCTATTAACATTATTGCGACAGCCATTACTTAACTGAAAAAAGAAAATTTTGGAAGATTGCTTCCCTTCAATAGTTTTACTCATGTTGATCATACTGCCAATAGGCTGATTTTTTTAAAGCAGGTGTTGCTACTTACTATTTTTAAACTCACAAATACCCAATATATTAATGAGATCAGAATGCTGGAGCAAGAAACAAATAATAGTATTTTAGTGCAGAGAGATATTTCAGGGATTGTACCTTTGGTAGGGCTCTGCTGCCTTTAAAAGAGAGTGACATTGGAATACAGACTCACCGAATGCTGTGCCTTATATAATATAAAAATTCTACTGTCAGTATGGGACTACTTAAAGCAAGAGTTTTCTAAACACTGGAATTTATTTGACCATAATTATTTAAGGATTGTTACATGTTTATATTTATTTTCTTCTTATGAAAAGTTTAGACTACTTCTAATGGACTGTAACTACTGAGTTTACTCACAGAAGCATTCAGCAAGCAAATACTTTGTAATGCTACGTCAGAGCCGAGAAATAATCAGTTCCCTCTATTTCATGTAGCGGAGCTCTTTAGATTCACATTAACTGTTTAACTGTACTATATCAGAAACTTAACAATGCACTAACACAAACCGTCAGTGATGTCGGATATGTTTTATGTGAATTAGGCGCAGTTGACTACAATCATGGTTATATGAAAAATTCCTGTAAAGCTTAAACACCAATTCATTGAGCATTTTTTCCCTATGCTAATGCAGAATGATATTTACACTGAAGGGCAGTTGTTTTAGAGGATGATTATGTATGTGCCCAGTAATGTATGTACACTTTCATCTAAACAGGGCGAAACTTAACTGAAACAAAGCATCTTGTTTTTTACTGTAGCAAAGACATTTTTATGTGAAAACAGCCTTAATGACAGATATCTATACCATACCAGTGGATCTGTTATATTGATGATAACCTGCTGTGTATCTCCAATGCTGCTCATATTATCCTTAAAGAAACATAGTTTAAAATACAGAGAAAACCCATGGCATCTTATACACACACACACACACACACACACACACACACACACACACACACACACACATACTGTCCACATTATTCATTATGCATTATATGTCATGAGTTCATGCAGTAATCTATTAGCCAATCATGTTTGTAATGAGTGATTACTACAAGTGACAAGTCGTTAATATATCCTTCTTGTCCTCCCAAACCAATTTGGCCAGTTTCCTCTGACCTCTTTTATCGACCAGGTGTTTCCACCACAGAATTTTCACTTAATGTTTATTTGATTTTCACACAACAGTGTATTACATGACCAAAGTTACAGAGATAACACTTTTTCCTTATTCTGATGTTTGATATGGAAATAATCTGGAGCTATCGATGTCTATCTGTGTGATTGTACGCTTTTCTATGTATGCATACAGCTGCCAGATGACTGACTGACTGCCAGATATTAATGCATTAAATTGCAGGCGCACAGTGAGTTAATATACACAAACTGCCTTAGCAGATATTGGTGCAATATGATCAATCCTATTATGTGCAAACTTGGGTTAATGTGTGTGCCCTACTGCTGCTGTATGGTATTATGCTAGCCTTCAATTTTCTCACACACTGAAACTGTTTCTATCTGATTCTCTGACTTGTTCTTAATGATATGTTGTCATAGGAACGCTATTAAGGAATGCTATTAAAGTTTTGGCATTCGTTTTTGTTCACCATTTTACTTTTGTGATTGCCAAGATCTTTTTTTCCCCCTCAACTTTTTAAAATAATTGATTACATTTATTTATTTTAGCACTGATAGGTTACTTGTTTTGTCTTAAAGACTGTTATAAGCCAGACTGTAGCTGGAACAGGTTCTAAAGCTCCCACTTGACTACTGATATAGATAAACTGACCCATGGCATGCCCTTTTAAAGAAGCCACTTCACCCGTCTAATTTCAATTGCACCAATACACAGAAGTTATATTTATGTATTTCGGACAAATGCTCAGAATTTACTGCTTAAATTTAGTCTAGGTATAGAATTCCAGGTGAGAATACCAGTTTCTATTTAGATATCTTTCACTGAGTTAAAAGAAATATATCCTTATTGATGTATTTCTTTCATATGTTATAATTCTCTTCGGCTTCTCAAGATGCTTTAATACATCCGTGGTTATTTATGTATGGGATTAAGGAGGGTTTTACAGTCAGTCTTACTGTCTATATCACTGGCAAGCTTCTTACAGTTACAAAGTCCAGCTTTTCTCAGATTGGGTATTAACTCTTGTAATATTAGCTGGTATTTTGTACGTGCCCTTTAATGTTATCAACCCATTTACTGAAAACCCCAATTTCAGTAACATTTAGCTAACTAAGTATTTAATAACATTAGTATAGTTCTAATATTCATGTTTGTGAGTATAATTTTCACTTACTGTATTAAATCTGTGTGAAAATTAAAAATGGTAGAAAGGTAAATAGATTCTGTCAATAAACACATTTTTGGGTTTGTCACATTACTGACAGAGTTGAAAAGTTTGCCGGACATGGTGTCAGAATGAGTTATGACACTGGGAGACAGCTGCGAGTCAAAGTAGGGCCTTTTAACTAGTATTTTATTAGAACGCTTGTATGATTTGACTGGAACAGTTTGTTTCCATCACGACTAGGCAATGCAGAGTCACGAATGTGTTGAAAAGTCACTTTAAGAGGAGCTAATATTGGAGTCCAATGCAATGGAGACCTCAGTGTGATAAGTTGATGAAAGCCATCAACACTCGTAAGTGCAATCATGTTCCTGCATGCCTCACACTGTGGACTTTTAAGGTAATACACCGCTATCTGTGTGTGCACTAAAAAACAGAGCAAGACCATTTTTATTTCTTTGTTCAGTATAGTATTCATGAGATATAGTGATGTACATTGCAGTGAATTATATATTATTTCTTTTATGACATTTTTAAGGGGCTTCAACACAAAACAGGTTTCAACTTCTAATATATATTTTAATACCTAGTACTTGAGTTTGCTAATTATCATTTTTGTACTATTTTAAATATTTAAATAAAAATTGTCCATGACGAAGATAAGGTCATATCTTAAGTTTGCAATTTACTATTAACCAACAACTGAAAAGCAAGCAGAACGCTTGCTATATATAGCATCTATATATAATAGAATATCCTAATAAAGGAATTAGGCTATTAGCAGGAATGAAGATCACTGTAGACATCATTTTGACTCATACCAACTGAACAAGTCACAGAAAACTTAAAAGTGTGCCCTGAGATTAAATGGTATTCCCTCCAGGGTATTATTCCCTCATCCAAGTGTACCTAGGATAAGCTCTGGATTCTCCTAATGATGAAGAGATTACTGAAGATAAATGGATTAACCTTCATATTGTCCCTGGGTCTTTTTGACCCCGCTGGAAGAATTTAATGTGTCATAACTTGGGTTTTCTTCCACATATTTGCCTGAAATTTAGCAGGATTGTTCCAAATTATGAACTTTGCAAGCAAAATTAATTTTGTCTATTTTCGTTGAACTATGTGATCAGACTAGTATATACTACGCGTTTTTGATCCGCTTGGGTCATTTTGACTCGGCCACATTTAGTGGGGCAATAGGTCACACTTTTGCCCTTTTCAGCGCAATGAACATGCATACATAAAATGTCCACTAACACACGCACCCAAAACACACACACAAACACAAACAAATCGGGCATTGCATTTCATTAGGCCTCCAGAAAAGAAAAAAAAGCCAAACATTTGTAAATATTTCACACTTTTGATATGCCTTCGCCTAGCAGAGGGCAAAATATGATCTACCGAAATGATGCTACACACACACACACACACACACACACACAGTCAAACACTGTTCAAAGCATTGGGCATTGCAATTCAGTTGGCCTCCAGACAAAACAAAAGCTACACATTTGTAAACATTTCACACACACACACACACACTCACACACACACATATTGGGCATTGCATTTCATTAGGCCTCCAGAAAAAAAGCTACACATTTGTAAATTTTTCTCACTTTTGATATACCTTTGCCTAGCAGAGGGCAGAATATGATCTACCGAAATGATGCTACACACACACACACACACACACACACACACACACACAAGCACTGGGCATAGCAATTCATTAGGCCTCCAGAAAAAACAAAAGCTACTCATTTGTAAATATTTCACACTTGTTAGATGCATTTGTCCAGCTGGGGGCAAAATCTGATCTACCAACAAGCTTTACACACACACACACACACACACACACACAAGCATTGGGCATTGCAATTCATTGGGCCTCCAAAAAAACAAAAACAATCATTTGTAAATATTACACACTTGTTATATGCATTTGTCCAGCTGGGGACAATATCTTCTCTTCTCTTCTTCTACACACACACACCCGCACACACACACATGCTGTGTTTTCATATTCAAATCATATTTGTTTACTCTTGTTGCATCAGTCAGCTTTGGCCTGGAGATATGCTGAGTAATGTTTGACATTTATCAGTCAGCGGTTATCCAAAATAATATTTAATAATTTCTGCTTATTTTACTCAAAACATGGCAAAATTTCATAAGGTTTATCATTCATAAATTAAGTATAATAAAAAAAAAAACATAAGGAGGTAAACGAATTTTTATTCACATGAAATTATGGCATGTTTTTTTTTTTGTGTGTGTGTGTGTGTGTGTGTGTGTGTGTGTGTAGCCTGTTTTTGGTTGATCAGATGACATCAGGTGGGCAAAATACATATTACAAGTGTAAAATAGATATTACTAATTGTAGAATTTTTGATTTATAAGCATTCAAGTCAATTTGGCCTATAAAAAACAGGTTTTATTATTTGCTGACATTAAAAATGGTCAAAATGGTTTCAAAACAATCTCCTGCCCTTGAAATATACCAGCCTGTAATCGTGCATCAACTTTTGTGCCTCTATAATGAAAATAATTAAAAATTGCTGTTTTTTTACTAAAAGATGAGGCATTTTTGTATATAAATAAGGTTTATTATACCGAATATATATATTTTTTTTTTTGCAAAATATATGTTATGTTGGAAACAAGTTAGACTAAAAAGGTAAAAAAAAAAAAAAAAAGGCTATCATATATACTTAATTTTTTATAAGCAGTCAAAACAGACAAGGTCAAGTTGACTCAGCGCTCCTAATTTGTATAGGAGGACAATACAAGGGTTAACTAGTAAAGCATTCTAACATCAAGTGAGCAATTTATGACTGAAAAAATAAAGCCCATATACAGTTATGTCATATTCTCAATAAGTCTTCAGTTGTAGTGAATGCTAGACTGCTAGCTAAGGCCTTTTGTAGTTTCAGGTCTTGTGATAGACAAATAATAAGAATACTGGAATATTTCTATTGATGTGGTTGATTTATTTTCAAATATTTGGTCAAAAAATCAGTTTACAAAAAAATCTGCCTTTTACAGACTTTCAGTGACACTTTTATTTTAGTGTATTTACTTCTAACCTACAGCAGCAAAATAATCACCTAAATACCCTCTTGGGCATGTGGACACACATGCATTCGCCTCATATTGCCTCATCCAAAGCATTCCCAGATATGCTTTGTAGTCTCTATCAAATAAGCATCCTCATATTATTTAACAGGTCAAGGGACTAAATGTAGCATCACTTCTAAAAGTACTACACAAACCATGAGGTATTAGTGCTAATTTATGTGCTTGGGGAAGAAGAAGAAGATCTTTAGTCTTTGAAGAGAAGCAGAGGAGATTGTGAGGTGGCAGAACATCCAGATGTTGTAAAGGATAAATGAGTGTATTAGTTTAGAGATATGAGGTAAGATGGACGTCCTGGACTAGCTCAAGGTTATATGCAATGACCGAGAGCCTATATGGATCTTATGATGTATCTTCACAGTTTATTAGCAGTTTTTGTCCAAGAATTCAGTGCAAATATCGCAGACAGTTTCTTGGACACTGCACATGCTTTACATATTTTATTTCCTAAAATAGCTAATGGAAAAGAATTGTGACTAATTTTGTAACTGGTAGAAATAGACCTGATAAGTAAATAAGGTAGTAACATGGTTAGGGACAGAGAATTAGAGACTTGCAGCATGTGCTAATATGGCATAAAGCAGACATGCAGCATTCCTTCCTGTCAGTCCAAACACTTAAAGCTGATGTACTAAGTGTTTAAATGTGTGTGTGTGTGTTGTGGGTGTAGGTGTGCACAGGCACTCTGGGATTACTCATAGGACATGTGACCTCATTGCATTGGAGTGAAGAAGGCTATAAATTAGATTTCAGTTCTTGCCTAGATCTTAGTGCAATAAAGTTCAGCCATTGCACCTGCTATTGTGTGAGTTTTCCTACTTTTACCACAGACCTCTTATTTTTCATCTTCCGCTCTATGTTCCTGTAATTTAACTTATCTAGCATGCTGATGCATTACAAAAGTGTAGATTGGCTTGACGTTTTGACTCTTTTTATTTCTGTAAATTTTAGGTTTACTAACAACGCACTGGATTTTTCACCGTTCTCTGTATCCAGTAAGGCATAAATCAGTAAGTACTTTTCTGCTTGCAGTGCAGAGACCTGATGTGTAGATACATTTGCTAAACTACTGTGGTCACTAAAATACTGTTTAAATATCACAATTTTATTATATTAATCGTTGTTACCAATTTGACATTTTCTTAGAATAAGTATGGGGGATGCCGAGATGTCAGTGTTCGGGGTGGCAGCTCCTTACCTGCGGAAGTCTGACAAGGAACGTTTAGAGGCGCAGACTCGTATTTTTGACATGAAAAAAGAATGTTTTGTGCCTGATCCTGTGGAGGAGTTTGTTAAGGCCACAATTATCAGTCGTGAAGATGACAAAGTGACTGTAGAGACTGAATTAGGGAAGGTCAGTTAAAAAAATGCATCTTTTATTTTTCTATATGGATAAACATGAATGCAAGTTCTGCTCCAATCTCTTTAATTAAAATAAAATGGTGAGTTTTCTAGCATAATTTTTTTTTTTTTTATTCTAATCTTTCCATTTTAATGAATGAATAATTTATCCGGCTTTTAGAAGCATCTGCATAATTGTTGTGTGATTAGAAATATAGATAAGATAAAACTACTTTTTTATTTCTTATTAAGTTGAACAGTCCTTTATTGGCATTTTATAAGTATTGTTGTTCTCTACATGGATATGATTTTAAGAATGAATAATATATAATATAATTATTAAAAAAAGACATTCTTTGACATTTAGTGTTTGTAATAAGTGTTCTGTACACTGAATAGGTATAGTAATTTTTTTTATTAGTTTTCTACACTGAAATCTTAAACATTATAAATGATACATAATGTTAAACTAAAGCAATGACAATCAATTTTAAAATAATAAAAGCTTTTCTTAAATGTCTAAAAATAAATAAATAATTACTTCTATGAAGGTTACAGGATGTCCAATATGGCTGTTTCTCCAAAAAGTGTCATATGTCACATACATAATTTTTCTGAATAGTTTTTTATATATATATTTTTCAGAATGTTTTATGTCCAGAAATTAATATTCTTAACACCATCATTTTTTTAGACACTGACTTTTAAGAACAGTCAGGTCCTGCAACAGAATCCTCCAAAGTTTGATAAAATTGAAGACATGGCCATGTTGACTTTCCTGCATGAGCCAGCTGTGCTGTATAATCTCAAAGAGCGTTATGCAGCTTGGATGATCTATGTAAGTACACGAAGCTGATCCAAACCAATTGATTCTCACTATTGTTCAAAATAACTAAACTTTTTTTTTTTATTCCCAAAGACCTATTCAGGGCTCTTTTGTGTCACTGTCAACCCCTACAAGTGGCTGCCAGTATATAATCAGGAAGTAGTTATAGCTTACAGGGGCAAGAAGAGGAGTGAAGCACCTCCTCACATTTTCTCCATTTCTGATAATGCATACCAGTATATGCTGTCAGGTAAATAATAAGCATCAAACAATAGTCATTTCTACTGCATTAACAAACAATACCACTAAGTTCATATTAACACCAAATAAGCTTTTAATTTAAGGCAATAACACAGATGACCTCCTCCAAAATTCTACCGTTATCTGTCTGTAAATTAAATGTCATTCCTTAAAAATAATATTTTAATGTGCTTTTTGTAGTGTGTAATAGATAATTCTGATGATTTCTTTGTTCACATAGATCGTGATAACCAGTCCCTCCTGATCACGTAAGTTTCTAATGAGCCATAATAATATAACATACATATAACATAACATTTTTTCTATAGGTTTCATAAGAACACTATAATTTATTCATGTACTTTATATTCATATATTAATAAAGGTTAATTATAGAAATTGACAGTATTTTGACAGTGTTTTGATATTTACAAGCTTAATGTCATGAAAATAAAGCCCTCACTTTCAGAAGATAGTAAACGGTTTCCTTACATATTTGAGACTAATCATAATCATAATCATAATCATAATCATAATAATACTACAAGATCCTTTTTTTTAGATCAAAATATTTGTATTAAAATGTGTTACACGATTTAGACCAAGGCACCACACAATGTTTAGTTGAACAAAAGTAATTCAACATGTGACTGACAGGTGTTTCCAGTTGCCCAGGTGTGCCCGGATAGATTGATGATTTAATCAGTGAATAAATCTGAATATCTTCTTAAGCAATATTGCATGAGCAAGTGGTCAATTTTACTAGATATTACCATGACTGTGACTACCTATAGGACTCACATTCAGGATACTAACACCCTTGCACTATTGCTGAAGTAGTTGGAGATATTATTTGTTAAAACAATAATCTTAACTGGCCAGCAAGAAAGACCTGTCAGTGTTAATGTACTGTACATTAATTTCTATCTTTGAATACATTATTTAGTGGAGAATCCGGTGCTGGGAAAACTGTAAACACCAAAAGAGTCATTCAGTACTTTGCCAGTATTGCAGCAAGTGGATGTAAGAAGGAAACTGCTCAAAACAAGGTTCCCATTTATATACTTTTATATATGTAATTACAAATTATTATCAACATTTATTTACATCTAGAATATATACTTTTTTTTTCAGGGAACTTTGGAAGATCAAATCATCCAAGCTAACCCAGCACTGGAGGCTTTTGGCAATGCCAAGACTATTAGAAATGATAATTCTTCACGATTTGTAGGGGAAATGTTTATCATTATGCTTTTAATAGTATTCCAACATGTCTCATATGTGTAAAATCCTTTGATATTTTACCTTTTGATTTTTTTCTTCAGGGCAAATTTATTAGAATTCATTTCGACACAAGAGGAAAACTGGCATCAGCTGACATTGAAACATGTGTGTTATTTTTCACCTCTTTTTAAATAGTTATGTCACTAATGTCTAATAATTTGCTGCTGCAGTTGTATAAAAACAGTAATGTTTGGTTTTATTTCCATTATAATTAATTTCTTGCCTTTATAGGTGCATCTGTGTATTTGTAAAACATATATTGCATGAAAAGCAAATTTCAAATTTCGGATTTACATTTTTTCATTTACATATTTACCATGCACTTACACTGCTCTCATCTTTATTAAGATCTACTGGAGAAATCTCGTGTGATCTTTCAGCTCAAGGCAGAGAGAGATTATCACATATTCTATCAAATCTTGTCAAACAAGAAACCAGAGCTACTTGGTTAGTAAATGGAATCAGTGAAATCAATAATAGAATCAAAATGATGTTTATGATGTTAATGATGTTTAATCAAAAATAGATTAAACATCATTAAAATGCATATAATCATATTTTTCGTTCTTGCAGAGATGCTACTGGTGACACAAAATCCCTATGACTACTCATTCATCTCACAGGGAGAAACCACAGTTCCTTCCATTGATGATGCTGAAGAGTTAATGGCAACTGATGTAAGTATTTATGTTCAAGAGGTTTGTTTTCAGATATCTAACAAAAATCTGATATTAAGGAATAATTATATCTTAATTTCTATTTTTAAATTGTAATCCACCTCACTTTATTTTTCTGATACATATTTTTCTGATACGGGGATGTGGTAGACTAGTGGTTATGGTGCTGGACTACCAATTGAAAGGTTGTAACTTTGATTCCCAAGTCCACCAGGCTGCCACTGCTGGGCCCCTTAGCAAGGCCCTTAACCCTCAAGTGCTCAGTTGTATAAAATGCGATGAAAATGTAAGTCGCTCTGTAAATTGGCATCTGCTAAATGGTGTAAATGTAAATTTTTAAAATTGTGTTACACTGCAATGATCATAAGATTTACATGCTATGAAAGAACTCAAGTCTGTATTTAGCTATTGATTAACAAAAAACCCTCGATTTAATCTGTACACAACAGAACATCTCTGGAATTTACTCTTTTTATTGACAATCATTTTTTTATTAGCATAATATATTTGTTCTTATCTGGGACATTTGCATTAAGAATTGATATCTTTCTTATATTAATGTGGTTATGTTCATTTACAGAATGCTTTTGATGTGCTTGGTTTTACACAAGAGGAAAAAAACTCAGTCTACAAGCTTACTGGAGCCATTATGCACATTGGCAACATGAAATTCAAGCAAAAACAGCGTGAAGAACAGGCAGAAGCTGATGGATCTGAGGGTATCAATAATACATGCTGCCACAAACAAATCATTAAATATCTATTATAGTTTAATACTAAAAGCTTAATTTATTTTTAGATGCAGACAAAGTTTCTTATCTGATGGGTCTGAACTCTGCTGACCTCATAAAAGGTTTGTGTCACCCAAGAGTTAAAGTAGGCAATGAGTGGGTGACCAAAGGACAGAATGTCCAACAGGTTAGCAAATCTTTATAGCATTCAAAAAAAATGCAACAAAACAAAACAATATTTTGAATGCTGCTTACATCTTTTCTGCTGGTTCTTATAGGTGAACTATGCCATTGGTGCTCTTTCCAAAGCAGTTTATGAGAAAATGTTCCTCTGGATGGTGGTAAGAATCAACCAGTCTCTGGAAACAAAGCAGCCACGCCAGTATTTCATTGGTGTATTGGACATTGCTGGTTTTGAGATTTTTGAAGTGAGTGAATGAAAACACAAATATATACAGTTATGATTTGTGAAATTAGATGTAATATACAGTAGGAATTCTTGTGACAGTGACAAAACATTAATGTCAAAACATGAATATACTCCATTGATAAACTGAAACATTTGTATTTTTACAGTTTAATACTTTTGAGCAGCTCTGCATTAATTTTACAAATGAGAAACTGCAACAGTTTTTCAACCATCACATGTTTGTGCTGGAACAAGAAGAATACAAGAAAGAAGGCATAGAATGGGAATTCATCGACTTTGGCATGGACTTGCAAGCCTGTATTGATTTAATTGAGAAGGTGGGATTTAACAAAGGTTTCAAACAATATTTTAATAAATAATAAATGCTTCTAAGAGAAGCAGTCTTACCGTTAATGCTATGATTATGATTAGAGATATAATAGTTAATAGTTATTCACCTCTAAAGTAAACAATTTGCTTTGTTTTAGCCCATGGGTATCATGTCTATCCTTGAAGAGGAATGCATGTTTCCCAAAGCCACAGATACCACATTTAAAACAAAGCTTTATGACAACCATTTGGGGAAATCAAGTAACTTTCAGAAGCCAAGGATTGTAAAGGGGAAGCCTGAGGCTCACTTTGCCCTTGTTCACTATGCTGGCACTGTGGACTACAACATCAACAACTGGCTTATAAAGAACAAGGATCCACTAAATGAAACTGTAGTAGGACTCTACCAAAAATCTTCAATGAAACTGCTGTCTTACCTATTTGCAAACTATGCTGGGACAGACTCAGGTAAGCAAAAGTGGCTCTACTTCACCATACCAGGGTGGTGAGAATAACCTGGATATCATAAACATGTAGAAAGCCTCCAAAAATGTCTTCATTTGCCATCTTTCATTTTCTTATTCTTGCCTTATATTAATATCTTCAAAATACCTGTCAAAATATCTGTCATTAGTATATGGCAATAGACTCATTATCACTTCTGTTGCAGTGACTGTAACTTTTGAGTACTTGTATACTCATAGCTATGGTATACTATATTGTGCCAGCTAGTTCACATCAGCATTTCTAGCCTTATTAACATCACTAGTTATCTCAACTTGCTATTGCTTTTTTGCTCAATAGCAGCATTCCTCTCTCTTAGTCACCTACTGGGACAAGTTATCTCTTGGCACTATCCCCAATCTCTCCTTGTACTTCACCTCCTCTGATGTCTACCCAATCAGAAGCAATGTCAGAAGCTCAACAGAAGCCCTGTTGGCATGGTTGAGTGGTTTTCCCTTGCATTACCATCCACTTCCTGAATTCCACTAACTAAGTACTCATTCCTCCTGCCATGTCAGGTTCTCTCTCGTCGTCCTTTTAGTGTATTCCAACTCTGTGGCATGTTCTAACCAGTGTTAGCTCTTAAAGTACCACAATCTGTCAGAGGTTTGACAGCTAACTCTTAGACTTAGGACATCTAAGCCAGGACATGAAGGTACTCTACTTTTCTTCATGCTATCAAGTACCGGTACCACAATCTGTACTGCCAGACAAACAGATCAGCCCTGCTAAATGTGCATTTTTGAAGCCAGTTTGACTAAGTGGACAAAACCACATTAGGTAGCAACAACTGTCCAAAAAGGTCTATTTAGTATATGTAAAGGTCAATCACTGCAATTGACTGTCCGCTACACTGTCTATTACTCATGGATACAACTCCTCTGTTGGGGATGAACAATGATGGTCTGCTGGGACACGATAAACTGGCCCACAATTGTCCCCATTATTTACTATACCATTTTCCTTTCATGCTGCTGATTCTTTCCACATTAGTCTATTACTACACTGGAAGAATTATCAACTTTTTTGATAATTGTCAGTGCTAAAAAAATCCATGCTAAATGCTAAGAACACAACACAAAGAATGCATTTTCCTAGCCTACACTTTCATACAGTAGAAGGCATAATTGTTCAGGGTTGTTATTTTATACAGTAAATAAAGCATAGAAATAAAGGAGGCGGTGCTTTCTTATTCCCCATGTCAATAAAATTATATAAAAGAAATCTGGGTAGTTGTTGTATATCGTTGCAACATTAATTGTAGACATCTGCTGTTTTGTTTCTTTAGAGTGCTTTGGATACCGCATATAACTTTAAAACATGATTGCTGAATGGCATTTACAATGCTAATATTTTTTAACAGTTGCTGATTCTGGCAAAAAAGAAAAGAAGAAGAAAGGATCATCTTTCCAGACAGTGTCTGCACTTCACAGGGTATGTGCTCAGAAAATAAGTCCAAAGTGCCATGAACTCTTTGTGTTAGTTGTTCTATCCCTATTAGATGCATTACTTTTGCTGACTTTCAGGAAAATCTCAATAAGCTGATGACAAACTTGCGCTCAACTCATCCACACTTTGTACGCTGCATCATTCCCAATGAGACCAAGACTCCTGGTGCAATGGATAACCCCCTTGTTATGCATCAGCTTCGCTGCAATGGTGTGTTAGAAGGTATTAGGATCTGCAGGAAGGGTTTCCCCAACAGAATCCTTTATGGTGATTTCAAACAGAGGTAATTCATTGTAACCTAATTAACATACTCATGTTATCATTACTATATAACCAACTTGCACTTGTAATATTTATGAGAACTTTTTGATGTCATATTGTAGATACCGCATCCTTAACCCAGCTGCAATCCCAGAGGGGCAGTTTATTGATAGTAGGAAAGGGGCTGAGAAACTGTTGGCTTCACTCGATATAGATATCCAACAGTACAGATTTGGGCACACTAAGGTAAATTTTGAGATTTATATCAAAACTGCTTCAATAAGAGACACAATTAGAGATGATTATGTAAATATATATATTTTTTTTTCAGGTGTTTTTTAAAGCTGGTCTGTTAGGTCAGTTGGAGGAAATGCGAGACGAACGACTGTCTAAAATATTAACGGGAATCCAAGCTAGGTCTCGTGGACTTCTCTCAAGAATTGAGTACCAGA
Source organism: Tachysurus vachellii (assembly GCF_030014155.1). NCBI lineage: Eukaryota > Metazoa > Chordata > Actinopteri > Siluriformes > Bagridae > Tachysurus > Tachysurus vachellii. The sequence goes on from NC_083460.1 coordinate 12,396,229, forward strand.
AGATGGTGGAACGCAGGTATGTCTGTCAAGATACATTTGATTTTATTTACATTTTGTAAACATTTTTTCTGTAATTTTTTTTTTTCTTCTACCCAAAAGGGATGCCTTGCTTGTCATACAGTGGAATGTGCGTGCATTCATGAGTGTCAAAAACTGGCCATGGATGAAGCTGTATTTCAAGATCAAACCATTACTGAGATCTGCTGAAGCAGAGAAGGAGATGGCTAACATGAAAGAGGAATTCCTAAAACTCAAGGAGGCTTATGCCAAATCTGAAGCTCGCAGAAAAGAGCTAGAAGAAAAAATGGTCTCACTTCTCCAAGAGAAGAATGATCTGCAGCTTCAAGTGCAGGCAGTAGGTTTAAAATGCCCTTTGAAACAGGTGAAATCTTAACTGCTTAAAAATATTTAAATATAAATATATTTAATCACTTCAATGTACACAGGAACAAGACAATCTCTGTGATGCTGAGGAAAGGTGTGAAGGATTAATTAAAAACAAGATCCAAATGGAAGGCAAAGTCAAAGAGCTGAATGAAAGACTGGAGGATGAGGAAGAGATGAATGCGGAGCTAACAGCTAAAAAGAGAAAGCTGGAGGATGAGTGCTCTGAGCTCAAGAAAGACATTGATGATCTTGAGTTGACTCTAGCTAAAGTGGAAAAGGAGAAGCATGCCACAGAGAATAAGGTTTTTGTTTTTTTTTTTGCCTCACACATAAGGTTTTAAATCACAACAACTTAAAAAAGTAAAGACAATTTTCTCACAATCTGCTATATAATAGGTAAAGAATCTGACTGAGGAAATGGCAGCCCTGGATGAAATCATAGCCAAGTTAACTAAAGAGAAGAAAGCCCTGCAGGAGGCTCACCAGCAAGCCCTGGATGACCTGCAGAGTGAGGAGGACAAAGTGAACACCCTCACCAAAATCAAAGTCAAACTAGAGCAGCAAGTTGATGATGTAAGTGAAAAAATATGAGTAGCAAATAGATATGGGTCTGAAAATGAATTTTAATTCTTGTTATTCATCAGTTAGAGGGATCTCTGGAGCAAGAAAAAAAGGTTCGTATGGATCTTGAAAGGGCAAAGAGAAAGCTGGAGGGTGACTTAAAGTTGACCCAAGAAAGCATAATGGACTTGGAAAATGACAAACAACAACTAGAGGAACGCCTTAAGAAGTAAGAAAAGAGAAACATTTGAACTGATACATATTGCATGTACATATACATATTGTAATACATATTGCATTGTAACTTAACTAACACTGTTTTATGTAGGAAAGATTTTGAAATCAGCCAGCAAAACAGCAAAATTGAGGATGAGCAAGTCATCATTGTGCAACTCCAAAAGAAAATTAAGGAGTTGCAGGTATTTAATTATGACTTACAGTTGAAGTGTCTAATGGATAAAGTGTAGAACAATGTACAAATTAATTTCTGTTTAATTTAGGCTAGAGTAGAAGAACTGGAGGAAGAGCTTGAGGCTGAAAGAGCTGCCAGAGCCAAGGTGGAGAAACAGAGGGCAGAACTGGCAAGAGAACTGGAGGAAATAAGCGAGAGACTGGAAGAGGCTGGAGGAGCTACGGCAGCTCAGATTGAAATGAACAAAAAAAGGGAGACTGAATTTCAGAAACTGCGCAGAGACCTTGAAGAGGCGACGCTGAACCATGAAGCCACAGCTGCCACACTTAGAAAGAAACAAGCAGATAGTGTGGCTGAGCTGGGAGAGCAGATAGATAACCTGCAGAGAATCAAACAAAAATTAGAGAAAGAAAAGAGTGAGCTTAAACTGGAGCTGGATGATGTGGTTTCCAGCATGGAACAGATTGTCAAGTCAAAAGTAAGTTCTTAGTGAGAACTTTTTTTTTTTAAACAATAACTAACCACATACAATTCCAAATAATGTGTTCTGACTAACACCCTATTAAATTCTTGAGTTCACCTGTACATTTATTTACGAAGCCAAATGAACCCAGGTTTAATTAAATATACATACATTTGCATACTTAAACATATTTTTTTAATGTTTCCTTTTTTTAAACATTTTTTTTAATGTTTCTAAAGATTTACAGTTTGTTAAAAATATTTTACATTAACCAAGAAAACAACATGCGCTATTGTAATTTTTACAGAATAAAATTCTAACACAAATCCAAACATGAACATTTGGATAATGCTATTTCTCTGCATGCCATACTCTGTAATTCTGAATTTAAAATAGGGATTAGAATAAACATGTATTATTTCATGAAGGCAAGCCATCTAGAAACAATTTTGAATTGTTTTTTGTTTTTGAGTAAAATTTATTAATGTACAGGAAATTGCATAAACTGCATAATATTGCCAGCTGATATGTAGCCTAATAAATATGCCTTCATATCTATCTTTTTATAGACTAACCTGGAGAAAATGAACAGGACTTTGGAGGACCAGCTGAATGAATATCGAAGCAAGTGTGAGGAAAACCAAAGATCTCTCAATGATTTTGTAACCCAGAAAGCAAAGATTCAGACTGACAATGGTATGTTGAAAATGCCTCATGTATTATTCCAACTATCACATAATTAACACAGAGAAAATATATTATATAAAATTCTACTGTGTTACAAATACCACAGATGAGCTTTCAAGGCAGGTAGAAGAAAAGGAGTCACTAATCTTTCAGCTTACAAGAGGAAAACAGTCCTTCTCTCAACAGCTTGAGGATCTAAAAAGGCAGCTTGAAGAAGAAATTAAGGTAAAGTATTTCATATGTCATAGTCATTTTAGGTAACTGTGGATTGAGCTGGTAACATCAGTTTAAAGTGCAGTTGTATGTGCAAAACAATGCTGTCTAACACTGAGTTGTGAACTATATAAAAGCATGCATGAATATGGGTGTAATGCAGGTATTTTAACAGGAATATAGGGGATTTAAGAGTTATGCAAACAAATCCAAGGTCTAGTCTTAGGTGTCATCCAATTGGAGGGTCCAAATGGCCTGTGGGAAGAAGCTCCTCCTCAATCTCTCTGTGTTGGCCTTGAGGAAGCAGAGCAACAGGGCAGAGTCCATTGTTCAGATGACTGAACTTCCTGGCCTCGGTTCAGTAGTGATGCTGTAGTGATGTCATAGTTTTACAATAATCTTTTTTAACACTGATTATATAAAAAATAAATAAATATTATCTATATTATTCTGTATAATAGAATGAATACAAATAACCAACAGTACATTGAACATTGAACTTTCACTTCTTTTTCCAGGCCAAGAATGCTCTTGCTCATGCAGTACAGTCTGCTCGTCATGATTCAGATCTCCTCAGAGAACAGTATGAAGAAGAGCAGGAGGCAAAAGCAGAACTGCAACGTAGTCTCAGTAAGGCTAATGCTGAGGTTGCTCAATGGAGAACCAAGTATGAAACTGATGCCATTCAAAGAACAGAAGAACTGGAAGAAGCCAAGTAAGGCATAAAAATCATAAAATAGTTTAAGGTTATTAAACTTAAGGTTTAATAATACCAATAACAAATGTTCACAAAAACTCATTTATTATAATCATCTTTTTTATACTAAATCTGTCTGAAAGATTGTATCAGTCTCTGACATTGTATATACAGATGATAAAATAGATGAAAAATGAAAGGAAAAAAGATTGTTATTAGATGAGTGGAGAAAATTAAAAGCAAAGATTATTCCAGAGGGGTGCATTACAATGATTTTGGATGATAGTGTGCCATATTGTTATATCTCAATTAATTTTGATACATGTTAGAGATTTTGAACCTTATTATACAGCACTCTCCACCTCCACTATCAAAACACCAATAAAGGAAAAATCTTATGGAAAATAAAGGGAAGTGTGATTCCATATGCACAGTGTCAGAGACTGTTGATATACTCTTCAGGCAACTTATCTGCTGAAATGCACAGTTTCTCAAACACATTCAACTATACGTCTTTTGAGTGTTGACCATTCTGTGCCCAGTAGTGTATTTTACACTTTAGATATACCTCTCCCATAGGTACAGTGTTTACAGCTACAAACTATAGCTCATCTTTTTTTGTGATTTATACTGACACCCAAAAGGTCTACATAGAACTTTCACTATTTTGTGTATACAGAAAGAAACTTGCTCAGCGTTTGCAGGATGCAGAAGAGGCTGTGGAAGCAGTTAATGCTAAATGTTCCTCTCTTGAGAAGACCAAACATCGGCTTCAGAATGAAATTGAAGACCTCATGATGGATATGGAGCGATCAAATTCAGCTGCTGCAGCCTTGGACAAGAAACAAAGGAATTTTGATAAGGTATTTCAATTGTTTATATACTAATTATAATTTTTCCCCAAAATTGATGCATTATAAAGAAGTATTGACAGACCTTGATATTGCAATGATATTGTATTGTATAATAAAATCCATTTTAAGGTCCTTTCTGAGTGGAAGCAAAAGTATGAGGAATCTCAGTGTGAGCTTGAAAGCTCCCAGAAGGAAGCTCGATCTCTGAGTACTGAGCTCTTCAAGTTAAAGAATTCATACGAAGAATCTTTAGACCACTTGGAGACTTTGAAGAGAGAGAATAAGATTCTTCAAGGTGCATAAATCATTAAATATGCATATTTTGGACTAGTGTTTAAATAATTCAATGCATTTTTTAATGGTAATCTTTCTTTTTTAGAGGAGATAACTGATTTAACCGAACAACTTGGTGAAGGTGGAAAGACAGTCCATGAATTAGAGAAGGCCCGTAAACAGCTGGAGCAAGAAAAAACTGAAATCCAGTCTGCACTTGAGGAGGCAGAGGTAAAGCAATGAAACAATATTCTGTCATGGATAATAAAGCAGCATCATTTTCACAACTGAAAACTATTCTTTTTTTTTTTTTTTTACAGGGCTCCTTGGAGCATGAAGAGGGTAAAATACTAAGAAGCCAACTGGAACTCAATCAGATCAAGTCTGAAAATGAACGTAAATTGGCTGAAAAAGATGAGGAAATGGAACAGACCAAAAGAAACTTGCAGAGGACAATTGACACCTTGCAAAGCTCTTTGGAGGCAGAAACCCGAAGCAGGAATGAAGCTCTTCGAGTAAAGAAGAAAATGGAGGGGGACCTTAATGAAATGGAGATCCAGCTAAGTCAGGCCAATAGACAGGCTGCAGAGGCTCAAAAGCAGCTTAAAATAATTCAGGCTAACCTTAAGGCAAGAAGTAGAAGTATTTTAAATACAGACAAATACTGTATATATTACAACAAATACCTAAAAATAAAAAAAATATCTTTTCTTATTTAGGACTGCCAGATCCAGTTGGATGATTTTGCCCATGCCAATGACGATCTGAAGGAAAATAATGCCATTGTTGAGAGACGTAACACTCTGCTACAGGCGGAAATTGAGGAGCTCCGGAGCGTACTAGAGCAAACGGAGAGAGGACGCAAGCTTGCAGAACAGGAACTACTTGATGTCAGTGAGAGAGTTCAGCTTCTGCATTCACAGGTAAATCCTAGTTCTTTCTGGCATGTCATATTGCCTTTTCTTGCTGTCTTTGAAAAATAAGCATCAGTCATTGTCAATAACTTTACAATTTATAGAACACTAGCCTCCTGAACCAAAAGAAAAAACAAGAAGCTGACATTGCCCAGCTTCAAAGTGAAGTGGAGGATTCATTACAAGAATGCAGGAATGCTGAGGAAAAGGCAAAAAAGGCAATCACTGATGCGGCCATGATGGCAGAGGAGCTGAAGAAAGAACAGGACACCAGTGCCCATCTGGAGCGGATGAAAAAGAACATGGAACAAACAATTAAAGACCTCCAGCACCGCTTGAATGAAGCAGAGCAAATTGCCATGAAAGGGGGCAAGAAACAAATGCAGAAGTTGGAGGCCAGAGTGAGTGAAGCAATAAACATATTGTAATATAATATTAGTAAACACCTTAAATGTGATGTTCCTGTATCCATATCCAGATTTAGCTGATGGCATACAGGCTGAGCTCATGACATACAGGTTCTAACATGACTAACAAGAGTTGCCATTAATTAACCATTCGTGTTTAATCTATGGTTATAAATAAGATACTTTTACATTTTTATGGTTTATTTTTCAAAGTGATGACCAGAATAATCAAAATAAATTATGATACAATCACGCAATCAATAACATAAACAATATTACCCAATATTAGTATAGTGGTCCTCATAAAATGTTTAGTAAGTGGATATAACTTTCTTTTGCAGCAATGTTTGCAACTGTAATTTAGTCATCTTCAAATCAAGACCCCTGTTTTGGGTTATTTTGTCTATGCCCTATAATGTTATAATGTAACAGCACTGTTTTACACTATAGATTGTGCTGTATTTTATCCAGTAAATTGATTTAATATGCTATGTGTTTAATATCATCAAATTTCTTTCAGGTAAGAGACTTGGAGAATGAACTTGAAGCAGAGCAGAAAAGAAACAGTGAAACTGTGAAGGGAATTCGAAAATATGAACGTCGCATTAAAGAACTTTCATATCAGGTTTGATTACAAATGTTATTTTATCCACTTTTTGCTAATATCTAATAATATGGCAACATTGCACACAAAAAAACATATTAAAGTTGTTTATTTTCAACCAATGACCGCTAGTCTGAAGAGGACCACAAGAACATAGCCCGTCTTCAGGATCTGGTTGACAAGTTGCAACTTAAGGTTAAGGCTTACAAGCGAGCTGCTGAAGATGCTGTAAGTAACCAGATTGATGAAAATGATGATAAGAATGATGGTTAACACACAATTCATTTGTTGTATACGCTTTGTATCATAGGAAGAACAGGCCAATATTCATCTTGGAAAATTCCGCAAACTGCAGCATGAACTGGATGAAGCTGCAGAGCGGGCTGACATTGCTGAGTCGCAGGTCAACAAATTACGTGCAAAGAGCCGTGAACCTGGGTCAAAGGTGTGCTTATGGTCATTTTCAGTACAATTTTTACCATCTTTATGTTGATTTGATTAGCAAATATGTAGTATACAATATCCTCTAGATTTTGTAAAAATGAATGTATTTTTCTAAATGAGAAACTGACTTGATTTTTTTTTCTCTGTGTTCTTTTATTAATGCAGAAAGGATTTGATGAAGAGTAAATCTCTGGACTTCCTCTGAGACTATATGCACCCTCTTCTGCACTGTCCAGTATAAAAAAAATAAAGTTACTCACTGCAGTCTGACTATTATTGACCATTACTAAGTGTCCCTGATGACCTAAACTCAACATGTGTTTATAATCATAAATGGTGAAAGCGATAAAAGGAAACAGGAACAACCATGAACAACCATTCCTTTGCCCAGAAAATATCTAGCTTGAAAATCCAATGTCTTTTCATTCAGTATAAGAAAAAAACCTAGACTTAAGGGTTAAGAGCTGCAAGTATGTAATTTTGGGGCAATTAGTGTACTATTGTGAAATTGTGTTGGATGTACTTTTAAAATCAAATTCAGTGGTCAGTGTAATAAGTGAAGACCAAACAAGATAAAAGAATTAAAGTGAGACCATTAAAATGATACAAGAGTTTGTTGTACACACTATATAATAAGATGGTGTTTTGTGCTATAAAGTCGAAATTCAAGATCTATCAGTCAATACATTTTGGATGATGAATGGATGGAATAAATGAATAAGGGGTTTTAGTGTTATTAGTGTGAACTACAGTCAAATATATGTGAATCTATATCTGAACTAGAATTATAGATTAAAAAATCTCAAACTTCCAAACTTCCATCCATTTTGGTACCACTTATCCTATACAAGGTCATAGGGAACCTAGACCTAGTGGACTCAGGGAAAGAGACACACTGGATGGTGTGCCAACCCATCACAGGCCATTATTGCACACACTACTGACAATTTAAGGCCAGTTAGACTACCACATATATATTTAAACTGGGGAAAGAAACTTGAGTACCTTAAGGAAACCCCCAGAGCACGGGGAGAACAAGCAAACTCTGTACACAGGGAGTGGAGGCAAATATAGAACCTTCAACCCTAGCAGTGCAAGGCAAACATGCTAGCAACCAAGCCACCACAGATTAATTACATATCTTTAATGACTTTGGAAAGTCATTAAAGATAGGAAGTGTAAATAAAATTTAAATGTAACAATTTATCAAAAGAGAAGAGTGCTAAACTGAAATAATCACAAATATTAATAAATTAATATTAATAAATTAATATTTAAACATTTTCATTTATGGTATTTGGCAGACACCCTTATTCAGAGTCAGTGGAGGGAGCACAGCAGTTGGGTGGTATGGGAGAACTTAGGCAGGTTGAAATCAAGTCGCGCAGCTGCATGTTGAAGCATTTGCAGATGAGAAATTGTGCTAGGTAGACCTGCCAGCAGTGAGGTGCAGCAGTCTAGTCTTTAAAATGACAAGAGACTGAAAAAGCACCGACATGAACGTGTCACATTAGCATCATGCAAGGAAAAGAACAGTTGATTGTCCATGGTGACCCCAAGGTTGTGAGCAGTGGCTGAATTGGAGATCAGATCATTGCATAGGGATATTGCAAGATTCTGACCTGGGAATTAATCACATGGGATGTCTAGCATTTCAGTTTAGCAGAGATTGAGTTTCAGATGATGAGTCATCATCCAGAAGCCATGAAATCTGAGGGAGAGAAAGATAAGTTGAGTGTCATCAGCCTAGAAGTGGTAAGAGAACCCATGTAAGGATATAACTTCACTAGGAGAGTGTCTATAGAGGGAGAAAATGAGAGGACCATGTACTGAGCCTTGTGGGACACCAATGGAGAGTCTGTGTGGAGCAGATGTCGCTCTCCTCCATGTTAGGTTATATGACACAACCGTGGTGGGTCTCATCAGCAAGAACAAGTTAGCATACAGAGAGGTGGTGCAAAAGCTAACTGCCTGGTGTAGAGCCAACAACCTGTCTCTGAATTTTGATAAAACTAAAGAAATGGTTGTTGACTTCAGGAGAGCACAGAGCAACCACTCTCCATTGAACATTGACTGATCATCTGTAGAGATGGTCAAGATCACCAAATTTCTTGGTGTTTGGTGTCTTGGTTAATGGATAACCTCACCTGGTCACTTAACACCAGCTCCATCACCAAGAAAGCCCAGCAGCATCTCTACTTCTTACGAAGTTTGAGGAAAGCCCATATCCCTCCCACATTTTACAGTTTTACAGAGGGACCATTAAGAGCATCATGACTGTAGCAGCTGCATGACTGTCTGGTTTGGGAACTGCACCATTCTGGATCTCAAGACTCTGCACTGGACAGTGAGGACAGCTGAGAAGATCATTGGAGTCTCTCTTCACACTATCATGGAAATTTACACCACACGCTGCATCTGCAAAGCCAGCAGCATTGTGGATGACCCTACATACCCCTCACTCACACTCCACAGCAAGGTGAGTGAGGGGTATGTGGGGTCATCCAACCAAATTGAGGGGCTGAGGGGCTCCAGTGCTCAATGTGATGGTGCTGGAGATGCTGTTCCTGATCTGGACTTCCAATAAGGAAGACCAGAAATCCAGGATCCACTAGCAGAGGGAGGTGTTCATCAGTCCCAGCAGGCTCAGCTTCTCAATCAGGTGCTGAGGGATGATTTTGTTGAATGCTGAACCAAAGTCTATGAACAGTATTCGTACTGTTGATTACTTATCATACTGGATGATTGGATATGGTCAGCCCGTGTCTCATGGGATTGTTGTGGTAGGAGCCACCAGGAGACTGTTATGCCTTCTTTTGAACCAGTGTTGTGTCAGTCAGCTGTATGGTCTGGTCTTTTTATCAGCAATCAGGTCTGCACTGAACTCAGAGTTTGCGATGACCCATTAGTTCCTCAGGAGCTCTCGGTTGCACTATTGTAAACTGTTGTAGATAGGACATTATTTATATTTACACTATTTACTGTAGAGTGTCACCCAAATGAGGATGGGTTCCCTTCTGAGCCTGGTTCCGCTCAAGGTTTCTTCCTCATATCATCTCAGGGAGTTTTTCCTTGCCGCACTCACCTCAGGCTTGTTCTTTAGGGATATATATATACATACATACATACATACATACATACATACATATTATATTATTATTATATTTATTTATTTTTCTCTCTCTTCTGTTTCCACAATTCTGTAAAGCTGCTTTGAGACAATGGGAAATTGTTAAAAGCGCTATACAAATAAATTGAATTGGAATAGAATCGATATGACTCTGTGGACACGTGGTATTATGCGTTCTAAGACCACTGAATTCACAACAAATAAATATTTTACAAAGTCTAGTTTTTCTATGCGACACCAAACATCCATCGAGAAAAGCAAGCCACGGATATAATGTCATTTTAAAAATGTAATAAATTGTTTATTCTGAACGGCGTGTTTCATCGTGCTTTTATTTTGACAGTTCAGCTCTGGCACTGGAGTAGTTTCTCTCACACGCGACTGGACAGACTGACAGCGTCCTGCTGGGGGTTTCTGTATAATATTAGTGGACGAAATGAACATCATACGACCATGTTTGCGCTTCTCGGGAGCGAGTATTTTATGTCGGTATGTGGAGTTTTTTTTAATCAGAGGACACGTGTAGCACTAGTGTGTGGCCTGTTTATACACAACCCAGATACACACAAATATCGTGTTCTTTAAAAGTCACTGGGGTCGAAATGTTCTGCCATTAATATCGTTTGTATATAAAATATGTTCAGCTCAACACAGTTGGTGTTAGTACGGTATTGTGTTTGTTACTGAAAATCATGTAAACGTGTTACATTTTGTTTTATAGTTTGTATATTTATGTAAAAACATGAAAAAGACGACTTTTTCTTCTTCGAGGGTTTAAAACGGGATGATTGAAGGTGTTTTTGCTGCCACCTAACGGTGCTGAGCGTCTTTCTTTACCGCTCAAACAATATTATTTAATGCCGTTAGGTGGCAGCAACACGCTGATTAACACTGCTGAGAAAATCCAGCGTATGCTAACTTTACACTGGAGTCAAAACGTCCAATTCCTTGGTTGTAGAATGCGTTAAGTGATATTCTCACTGTTTAGTGAAACAGAGACAAAAACTTCTCTACTACTGAAGAGAATGAAATATTTTTATTAGCTGTGCAAAACACAGTGTTTTTGACCCCTTTAAAGGCTGGAAAAGCTTAACAATAAATGTTAGCATACAATCTGAATTCAACCGAGATGTTATTTGGATCATCTTTTACACTGTGACAAGTAATCATCTTCACACAATAAACTCATACAGTGAAATCACACAGTGTAAAACAATTTTTATTTTACCACTGACTCTTTGTTTATCTTTTTGTTTGTTTAACAACAGTAAGTCTTTTGGACAATCTCAAACATTTATTAATCATTTTACTAAAGTAAACTGGTAAATAACTTCCCAACTGGTAAACATGACTTTCCAGTCTGACTAGCACAGCATGTGTTTTTGCAACTAGTAGTTGTTCAGACTAAACACCATTTTACACTGATTTCACCAGTATTTTAAGATTATTTAAAAGGTCACATTATTGCAGCTATTCTGGGACACACATTTTCCTAAACTGGTTTCCGGCATGTGCGTGTTAGATTAAGATTAATAATTGTTTATCATTTTCAGGAGCAATGGTGCAGAATCCAGTTGCTGTAAACTGCGGAATATCAGCTCTCTGATCTCATCATGGATGGGTGGTGAGCAAAGAACACTAATCTCTAAGACAAAGGGAAATGACGTCTTTCATTCACCACCCTGGCACTTCCAGCAGGTCCGCACTAAGAAAAGAGGCACTGAGTATCAGCCAAACAACATCAAGCGAAAGAGGACTCATGGTTGGATTAAAAGGATTAGCACACGTGGGGGCATCGAGGTGATTCTACGTAGAATGCTTAAAGGAAGAAAATCACTGACACACTGAAGCACATTGAGACTCAAGCTGACTAAAATGGAGTGTTGTAGAAAATCAACGTTTGTTGTCTGTAATAAAGAGCCATATAAGAAAATGCTTTATTTGACTTTAGATGCTTGAATTTATTAGTTCTTCATCAGCAAATCTAGATTATGGAGTGACATAAAAGCATCTGCTCTTTTTTTCTTGACTGGAAGCTAAATTCAGTGTCCTACGACTGTTCAAATACTATGTAAAAGTGTATTAAGTGGTAGCTCAGCAAACAGTATATACTCTTATATAGGTACAGGCATAAGTGCACAGCATCAAGGTATCTGATAACATTCATAATCTCAGCAGGAAATTATATTGCTGCCTGCAGTTTGTGCTAGTACTAGTACTAGTCTTCAGCTACTATGGGTGCAGAGGTGCCAACTTCAGTAAAGTAAGATTTAGGAAGGCACACACTTCTGCTTGGATCCAAACTGACCTTGCTATAATTAATCGAAAAGATGTTGCTGGTACATTCTGTGGTATAGTCAGGCCTTTCTGGATCCTAGGATTTCTGCTCAGTAATGTTAGCACGTCTGTACACATGGGGGAGATGCACATGGAGTTTTGCAGAAGTGATTAAGGTATTGATTTTTTTTAAAGATTAATGTCTCCTTTAAGATTTTCTAAATTGATTTAAAGTTTATTTCTGCAAATACTTACTGACCAAGTTAATGAAGAAAACTCATCAGTGACTTGATAATTTAATGGGTGTACTAACTAGATCAAAATATTTTACAATTATGTGTCTGAAACAGAGGTAGATCAAAACTGCAAATGGAACTTTATTACATGATTCATCAAATATATTTACCCCAATGTAATTAAATAATTTATATTTGTTATTGTTTTTAACATTTTTATTAGTCCCTATGTTGTCAAAAGACCCAACCCAGGCCTTCCAGGGCAGTACCAGCTTGGTCCCATATGGTACCAGCCCTGGTATGTTGCTCTCCAGCTCAGACACCCCAGAGCTCCACCCAAGAGCTGATTTGGGAATTGAGGAAAATATGCAAGTAGACAGAAAAGTAGGAACAACCAGAGACTCAACAACAGGACACAGAATAAGAACAGAATGCGTAGGGGTGCTCCAGAGATCCCACCCAGGTTCAAGTAGGGCCCAAACACAGCCATCTCCTCAGCTAGCAGCAGGCAACAAAAAGAAAGCAGAAAGATGTCTTCAGAGACCTCGTACCCCCGCCATAACATGCCAGAGCTGATGCAAACAGCCTTTGTCTCACCCTCTCGTAACAACAATAAAGGCTGCCCTTCTTCATTAGCTGCTACAGCAAGCTCATGAGCTCCACTGATTGGCTCATAGCAGCTCCCTGTGGCGTTCTCCAGCAAACTAAGCAGTTTACGGAAACCCAGCCACAGCCCACCTGCTACAGCCAGCCGTGAGAGATGCCGTAGTGTGAGTGTTAAGGAGCGCCGAACAGATAAAGACAGAAGGAAGACAAAAGAGCCTACAAAGATACAGGTCCAACCCCAGCCTGAACGCAGAAAAACTCTGTTGAAGACACAGAAAGAGAATTTCATTGTTTTTAACATCAAAAACTCACAATTTTTAATACAGTCTCCAAAAATTTAATACAAATAATTATACATCATTCCGGAACCATGTTATTTTTAGTTTCTCCTCAACAGGATCACTAATATTAACTATAAAACTGTCCACCATACAGCAGTACTGCAACATCTGTCCTCTGCTAGCTGCAGTAATATAAATCTGTTTACATCTGGGTAGAAAAAAAAACAGATCACCAGTACGGAAAACAAATAAATTATAAGTAAAATAATCTCTGAATATCTTATTGGCCTTTTTCTAACGTACAGCGCCTTGGTAAAGTATTCACCTTGATCAGACTTTTACACATTTTGTACTATTACAACCTGGAACTGAATTTGTGAACTGGTGGTAATGCCATGAATCTACCCCAAATAGCCCACAGTATTGAAGTATGGCCAGGCAATTGATATAGTCTGCAAAATTATGTGTAAAACAAAAATTGATGAATATACAATGGATATAAAAAGTTTACAAAGATTTATACCCTGTTAAAATGGCAGCATGAAACAGACAGTTGGGTGGGAACTCACAAGTGTGGTGCAGAAAACGTCTGTTTTAAGGAAGTGCTGCCTGCGTTTAGCATCTCACACTTTCCTTGGGTGACTGGACCCAGAAGATGTGTCCACAAATCCACAAAACAAACAAACACAGGCTAAAAATATTCAGATAGGTACAAAAGTTCTGTTCTGATTAAACTTACCTGGTCTATGTATGAATTGGCAGTTGAGAAGGGATGTATATATTGAGACTGTATTTGTGTATGAGAATAGTCCCAAGTGTACAGTCAAGGAAAAGGCTAAACAACTGTAAGGGTTGGATGATGTTAGGATGACGTTATGACGTAATTAGAAAGTTGAATTAGGTGTGTGGGCTGTCTCGGCCTGAGACAGTCCTCTGTCACACCTATGTTTAGTAGAAATCCATCACTGGTCATACCCCTCAGAACACTATGCACACTCTAAAACGTGGTGGTGGTAGTATCAAGCTAACAACCATATGCTGTTCACCAATGGTCTCTATCTAATCTGCCAGAGCTTGAATGTGTGTTTTTTTTGCTCTGCACTAAAAACATTTAGGTTTGAGATCAAAAGATGAGTATGATGTGATATTTCAGAATGTACTTATTTTAAAAGGAACAGATAGTATTACTCTCACACTCTCATTTTCTACCGCTTATCCGAACTACCTCGGGTCATGGGGAGCCTGTGCCTATCTCAGGTGTCATCGGGCATCAAGGCAGGATACACCCTGGATGGAGTGCCAACCCATCGCAGGGCACACACACACACTCTCATTCACTCACACAATCACACACCATGCATGCCAATCAACCTACCATGCATGTCTTTGGACCGGGGGAGGAAACCGGAGTACCCGGAGGAAGCCCCCGAGGCACGGGGAGAACATGCAAACTCCACACACACAAGGCGGAGGCGGGAATCAAACCCCCAACCCTGGAGGTGTGAGGCGAACGTGCTAACCACTAAGCCACCGTGCCCCTCCAGATAGAATTAAACTAATTTAAATCAAAAAACTTTCAGAGTACAATAACAATTGGCTTCAACACCTTTGGCAAAGATGGTACATCATGATCCAGATTTATATATTTTATATATATATAGTAATTTAAAATTCTTAGATACTATAACCTTTATTTGAGGTTGCAAATAAAATATAGAATAATTATTTACTTTTTTATTACCAGTACACCAAGCTGAATGACTTTTAATAACCACTTTTTAGTCAACTATTCAGTAACTGCAGTCAAACTAACAGTAAAAAAATTTAATGACAAGAGTGAGAAATGTGAATTTATTATTTTGATCCCACTGTGAGAAATTTTAAATCAAAACCTTAGTTATAATATTTTATTCAATATAAAATTAAATTAAACACTATCTTGGTTAAACCTATTGAGAATTAAAACCATATCCTTTAAGAGCTTAAAATCCTTGGTGTTATATGGGAATTATACAAACATTTCTTGCTTTTATATTATAGGAAACAGTAAACAGTACAGTCTGTATGTGTTTATACTGCAGCACAATCTACTCTTGCAAAAATACATTTTAGTGTCAATGTTAACAACTGTTAACTGTTCAGTTGTTCCTTAACACTGGTTATTGTTAATTATAATGAGTTTGGAATATAGTTAGTGGGCTTACATGTTTACTATATTGGATTACATTGAAACATATTTCCCTGCCCTTGACTTGACTTTTACTGCTTTTGCTTTTTGAAAGATCTGACACAGTGTATTAGTAAGTGTGTGTAGAACATTGTCACCACTTAACAAACTGTGAATGCTAGAGTTGTTTATTTGTATGTTTTATAGCTACAAGGGGAAATTTTGAAACGTTGAAATTTTAAACACTGCAAGAATGTAAAGATTCAAAGACTATAACATTTCTAATTACAGCTATCTCATAATAGCTGTAATTAGAAATGTTATAGTCTTTAAATCTTTACAGTAAAAAATCTAATTCTTGCAACTTGGATAGAGAAAATCCTAATAAGTGAATGTGTATGTTCTGTAAGATCTAGGCAGCTCACCTGTAAAGATAATGGCTCCTCTTCGCAAAAATACTATAGTGGGATACCCATAAATTCAGCAAGGGTCCGAACATGACAACGGCTGACAGAAACAAATGGAAATGGCGTCGAAATAATGCATTGCCCAGCAATGCAGCAGCCAGGTCAGTTATGACCACAAGTAAAGAGTTCAGAAACATTTGAAGCACTAAGACCTGAGGCAGTTGTAAGCCCTCCTGTTAAAACTTCAGCTTCCAAGTGTAGTTACAATATATTCTAAATATTGATCCAGTGCATTGATTTCTACTTCTGAAGTTCGTTTTCTAATCATCAGCACACATCTATGTCTAGCTTGTTAGTGTCTTTTGTGTCATGCATGTAGGAGGGTTCCTTTCCAATCCCTGCACCACTTACCCCACCACCCACAACCAGTCACTAGTCTCCAACTTACTATATTTAGGAACTGGACAGTACCGAAGTCTTCCCATGTGTTCTGCACTGCCTATTCTTAGATTCAGCTGTTGGTGTCAAAGCCTGTGTCTGTCTGTTATTATTGACCTTACTTTCTGTTATACCATAAACAGCTCAGCACGACCAACATCGCTGTCTGTCTGTATACATATGACACTTCATGCACTCCACAGAAACGTTGTTGAAATTATTATTAACTAATTATTTTAATAATTTTAACTGGTTTCCCATAATTACAAAATTAAGTGCATTCTACTCGTATACCTATAAGTAATATGTACCAACAATTAAGTAATTATTTTATTTGATCTCAACATGGTTCTTTATTTTTTTTTTATCTTAGAAAATTGATGTGGATGTTATTATTGGAATAGATCTATTTTAGCTAACTGTGTTTTAATTAATTCTACCAACCGTAAAAAAAAAAAAAACATGCCAGCATTTTCCATACATTTATCTAAAGTATATCCAACTAAACGTTTAGCTACAGTAACTTGCAGATTTTGATTTAATTATTAAACCACTTTAATGTGGATAAACACTCACATATTAGGCATCTAGAATTAATTTAATTCAACAAATGCACAATGATACAAATTCTGAATGGTAGTATAAGAAGGCTACAATGAAGGATTATTGAAATAACAATATACTGTCATAACTGCCTTACTTGCCGGAGAGGAATCAATGGAAAACCATTTCCAAACAAACACTTATATTTAAAGAATTTTAGGAACACAGTTAATGAGCACAGTAAGAGGGAACTAAAATGAATAGAATACCTTTATTATCAAGAGAAGATTAAACAGAAGTTAGATTTGCATTACTTGCCATTGTATAAGTAGAACGTATCTAGAAAGTACTGTAAAGTGTATATAATCTGAAGCAATGTGTAATATCTAGATGTTTGTGTGAGTTTCTGAGACAGCTTATCAGTGCAAATGCTACTACATCGACTATTACTAACAGTATGTTAACACAGAGCCCAAACGCCCTTCTCATTATCTCAGATTGAGATTTCAATCATGCCCCTCCATCCTCCACTCTGCCCACATGCACCCAGTATGTTCCATGCCACACCAGAGACAATAAAACATTGGATTTATTTTATGCAAACTCAAAGGAGGCTTACCCTTCAGCACCCCTCCCCCCCCTTGGGAAGATCGGATCCCAACCTGAGTACAAACCCCTTGTATGCAAGCAACCAGCTGCCTCCCGCATAGTGAGGACATGGTCTGATGTGACCAGTGTGGCTCTGAAAGACAGGGAGGAATTGGGTAATCACATACTTTTAGCTACAGTAACAGTAATCCTACAGTAATCCTTACAATTGTGTAAGGATGTTGACAATCTAATAGACTGTATTACTGACTATATCAGCTTCTGTGTGGAGAATACTGCACCTACCAGGACTGTATGGTGTTTTCCCAACAACAAACCATGGATCAACCCTGATATAAAGACGCTCCTTAAAGAGAAGAAGAGGGTTTTTAAATCGGGAAACAAGGAAGAGCTGAAAACTGTCCAGAGAAAACTGAGAAAGAAGATCAGGGAAGGAAAAGCATGCTACAGGAGAAAGATGTAGGATCAGCTGCAGCAGAACAACGTCAGTGGTGTGTGGAAGGGGCTCAAAACCATCACTGGTCATAAGGAGCCCAGCTCTCAGGCTGAGGGTGACCTAATAACTGAATGATCTAAATCTATTCTTTAACTCAGGGGTTCCGAACCTTTTTTGTGCCGGGGACCAGCTTATTCATAAAAGAAATTCCAGGGACCAGTTGTCAATTTTAATGCCTCAATTTTAAGATGCATCGTTTGGAACATATCACTGTGTAAAACAGTAACAGCCTATCATTTAATTATAGTAATTATAATTGTATGGGAGACCGGTTCACAAAATGTTTCCCTTTTCTCCCATACAATTAGGTCTACTTCAAAAGCAACTTACACAGCACTCACTCACTCACTCACTAGCAGGTGGCAGTAATGGCAAATTGTATGAAAATACCAGTCCAATTTACCTGTCAAATCTCTCCAGAACCACTAAAGACAATCACTTCAACAGCAACTTAGTGTTTTCACTCACCAACAGGTGACAACAAAGGCTTGTATGAAAGGTTCTTTATGGTACAAAGGTTCTTGTATGAAAATAAGAGCCAGTTTCAACAGTCAGACAGTTTTAGAATACAATAGCAAACACACAGTGATTTCAGCCAATAATTTTTAAAAGTATAAAATTAGAGATTAAGCTTTAACCTTTAACAAAAAATACCAGACCAGACCAATGAGAACAGAATATGAACTGCTTATTATGTTGGCTTTGTAGAAGCCAACATTTTGTTTTCCTATTTAAGCTTAGACAAAAATCTATCAAGAGTAACTCCTCCTAGGGCTTTCGAGCTACATGCACCAAATTCGGATATGTTGTAGACCCTGGTCTGAAGTTTGTTGCTATTACTTTTATAAGCGATCTGAGTACTGGTACTTCCGGTACCGGGTCTCAAAGTGGCCTTTTTTCCCATAGACTCCTATTATAAATTTTGGAGGTTTATAACTTGGCAAGCTTTTGAACTATCTACTCCAGACTCGGCCAGCTCCTTTAGGGTGATACTCTGAACAAATTTTTAAATTGGTGTTGACTGGCCTTTCGGTTGAGCTGCAGCCCCGCCCCAAAATATGCAAAATCAAAAAACTTTCTACAACATGGACATGTGACATATCAAAACACTCAGAACAATGAGGGGAACTTCCTCACATGTATTCTGATGACGTCATGTGACGTCATGTGATGTCACATGAAAATTAAAAATTAGCACATGGACATGTGACATAAAAACACTCAGCCCAATGTGGGGAACTTCCTCAAGAGTATTCGGATGACATCACATGCTCGTCTCCACTTACTTCCAAATGTTTTGGCACCCTAGCTTTCTGTCTACTTGCTTCCAAAAGTAACACTGACCCTTATGTCCACTCGCCTCCAAAAAGCACCAGCCTTTGCGAATACTTGCATCGTCAAAGCCAACATCAAAGTTTGACGCGACAAACTTTACAAATCTAGTTGATATTACTATAGCCTATTTGTTCTTCCTGGGCATCCATAAAAAACATATATGCATCCAAAACAATGCACACAAATTCCAGGATACAATAAAACGAAATCTGCTTCACAAATATGAACGAAAACCAGCTTACAGTCTGTTATCAAAACTTGCCGCTGAGCGTCCAACTCACGTTTCTTTCTTTTGAAAAACTCTTCTGTTTTGTCTTTGAGAGTTGGGTGTTTGGTGATTAAGTGCCGCTGAAGTTTTGACGGCTTCATTGCAAAGTTTTTCACCACAAATAACACACAACGGATTTGGCACCACGGAATCGCCTGTTGTCGTAAATCCATACCTAATGTATGAGGTATCGTATTTACGATTGAAGCTTGACATTTTTTTCTCTCTCGCTATTTTCGAGTTGGTCATCGCCTTTCTTTTTACCAGAACTGCCCGCAATGAAATTAGCCATTGAAGTTTGCTGAGGCCCGCTCATCTCTCCACATACTTCGGTCACTTCAGGTGCACCGCGCTTTTTTTGCAGTCCGTTCAGATACGACACGTTGCTAAGCAATCGCAAGGCGCTCAAAGAAACACATTTTAATTTATTTATTGTTTATGTTTTGGATTAAATAACATGACATGTCATAGCACTTAACAAAGACAATTATTATTATTATAAAAAAAAAATCCGGCACCGGTCCGGGGACAGGGGGTTGGGAATCACTGCTTTAACAGATTTGATCAGCTACCCTACCCTGCCCCCATCCAGTCCCCCTCTGCTGCAACCCCCCTTCAACCCCTCCTAAGATGCTCCAGCTCCACCTCTCTCTGCACTGCTATCAGCTCACAGCCTACACACAACACACCTAACACCCCACCCTTCCACCCCCCCTCACCCACCCCCCCAGTGCTCAATCATCTCTGACCTGAGAGCTCATTAATGGATCCACTTCAGTTTGCCTACCAACTTGGCATTGGAGTGGAAGATGCTGTCATCGCTCCATCCATCCATCTTCTACCGCTTATCCGGGGCTGGGTCGCGGGGGCAGCAGTCTAAGCAGGGACGCCCATGACTCTCACTGTGCTCCCAGCCTTTTCCATGGAGCACAGTGAGAATCATGCTTTTTAACTTCTCTAGTGCTTTTAACACCATCCAACCTGTGCTCCTGAGGGATAAGATGGTGTACATGGGAGTGGACCATCATCTGTCTGCCTGGATATTGGACTACCTTACAGGCTGACCACATTATGTGAGGCCTCATGACTGTGAGCCTGACTTGTGCCCCTTTTCCACCAAGGCAGTTTGCGTGCTGGTTCGGAGACAGAGCCTAATTTGAAACCAGTTATTTCTTTTTCGACACTCAAAGCACCGGCTCTGAACCAGGAAAAGTGGTTCTTAAGTAGCACCAAAATCTTGCTGGTATAGACTTAAGAACCGCTTACGTCAGGGGCTGGGGCAATGCTACTGTTAGCGCCTTTGGTAATGTACTGCAATATGGTCAATTATCAGCACACATGATAGTAGGTAGCTACATGCTAAGGCTAATGTTATGTACTTTCTCGATTGCAACCTCTGTTTATACAAATTACATCAAGCTGCACGTACACATTGGATTCGCCGAGTTTGGATGCCAATGTAGGTTCGCAAAGCCATGAGCATTAACAGTATATCAACATCCACCATTGTTGATGTGTTTATGTTTGCTGCTGCTGCGCTAATGTTGCTGGGGAAGATGAGACGTATACAGTGTACACTTGGCCCTGTGATGGCTCTCTAGCCCATGGAAAGGCAAACCAGTTCTTAGAAGGCTCGCCAGTGGAATCAAATTCGAACCAGCACCAGCACCAGCACTAGCTCTGAACCAGCACCCGGTCTTTTTGGTGGAAAAGGGAAAGTTCTCTGATGACTCTGTCATTGTCGGTCTGATCACAGATGATGATGACAGGGAGTACAGAGGACTGATCCAGAGCTTTGTGAACTGGTGCCAATGGAGCTGCCTCCAGTTAAATGTGGGGAAACCAAAGAAGTGGTGGTGGATTTCCGTAGGCACAAATAAACCTCATTGCCACCAGTTATCATTCAGGAAAAGGACAATACTGCGGCAATCTATACGAAAGGACAGAGCAGACTCTTTCTGCTGAGGAGACTAAGGTCTGTTGGAGTGCAGGGAGAGCTACTGAAGACCTTTTTGGACTCTGTGGTGGCCTCAGCCATATTCTATGGAGTGGTATGCTGGTGCAGAGCATCTTTACTGCAGAAAGGAAGAGACTGGACAAGCTGACTAGGAAGGCCAGCTCAGTCCTGGGGATTCCTCTGGACACTGTACAGGAGGTGGGAAAAAGGAGGATGGTAGCAAAACTATCATCATTGCTGGAGAACGACTCTCACCTCACTCCTTCAGTGACAGACTGTTACATCCTAAGTGTCTGAAAGAGCGATACAGACTGCCTTTTCTCCCTGCTGCTATTAGACTTTACAATCAAAGCTGCTCCCAGTGAACCAGTCACCATAATACACATTGGATTACTGTTGAACTGCAGTAATAACAATAACAAAGTATTTTAAACAACACATGTGCAATAACAGAAATTTTAAAAACATGCAATATTACCTGTGTGCAATATGTCTGTTAGCGTAACTACTTAATCCTGGTCTCTTTTTTCTTCTTTGTATTTATACATGTGTTGTGCATATACTGTATAGTATATTATGTCTTTATTTTTTTTTATATATTTGCATTTCTATTTCTTTGCTGCTGTAACAGAGAAATTTCCGCATTGTTTGACGAATAAAGGTATATCTTATCTTAGTATCTTTTTCTCTCTCACACGTTCTCTCTCTCTCTCTCTCTTTCTCTCTCGCTCTCTCTCACACTCTCGCTCTCTCTCACTCTCTCTCTCTCCTTCACTCGCTGCATTTACAACATTGGCTGGACGAATCTATCAAGACAGGCTTTACACAAGTTCTTGAAGCAGTTCTGGAGTTGATTGGATGAATAAACAAATAAATGGATTAAATTGATACACAATTACATTTGCATTACTTGCCATTGTATGAGTAGAACATATCTAGAAAGTGAAGTGTACATAATCTGAAGCAACGTGTAATATTTGGATGTTTGTGCAAGTTTCTGAGACAGCTTATAAGTGCAAATGCTACTAGAATCATCAAGAACTGTGACTATGATAACTACGACAAGAAGTGCATCCCATCTGGAAACATACATTATGTACCATAGTGTATAAATAACTTTATGGCAAAAAAAGTTAAAAGAAAATTGAAAAAAAAAAGAAGAAAATTGAAAATAAAGAGTAATTAAAAAGAATAAATGAAGTTAAAAGGGAATGAATGAATGACGGAAGACACAAGGTGAAAAATACTTTGTAATTTGGGCATGAATTTGTGTTGATTGATTTGTTCTTGATTTTGTCATATGTGTCTCTCCATGTTGTCTCTGTGTAGTAATAATCTCTCTCTCTCTCTCTCTCTCTCTCTCTCTCTCTCTCTCTCTCTCTCACTCTCTCTCTCTCTCCCTCACTCTCTGCATTTACAACATTGGCTGGACGAGTCTATCAAGACAGGCTTTACACAAGTTCCTGAAGCAGTTCTGGAGTTGATTGGACGAATAAACAAATAAATGGATTAAATTGATACACAATTATAGTTAATGACCACAGTAGGAGGGAACTAAAATGAATAGAATGCCTTTATTATCAAGAGAAGATTAAACAGAACTTAGATTTGCATTACTTGCCATTGTATGAGTAGAACGTTTCTAGAAAGAAAAGTGTACATCATCTGAAGCAATGTGTAATATCTAGATGTTTGTGCAAGTTTCTGAGACAGCTTATAAGTGCAAATGCTACTACGTCGACTATTACTAACAGTATAATAATAATAATAATAATAATAATAATAATAATAATAATAATAATAATAATCCCGAGAAGAATCATCAAGAACTGTGACTATGATAACTACGACAAGAAGTCCATCCCATCTGGAAACATACATTATGTACCATAGTGTATAAATAACTTTATGGCAAAAAAAGTTTGTAGAAAATTGAAAATAAAGAGTAATTAAAAAGAATAAATGAAGTTAAAAGGGAATGAATGAATGACGGAAGACACAAGGTGAAAAATACTTTGTAATTTGGGCATGAATTTGTGTTGATTGATTTGTTCTTGATTTTGTCATATGTGTCTCTCCATGTTGTCTCTGTGTAGTAATAATTGAAAGAGAGCTGAAGCGGGTTTTGCGGTGTAAAAGTTGCAGCAGCCGCATTTGAAAGCGCGGCTGAAAAAGCTTACAGCACCTGGTATTCCCAGGCGGTCTCCCATCCAAGTACTAACCAGGCCCGACCCTGCTTAGCTTCCGAGATCGGACGAGATCGGGCGTTCTCAGGGTGGTATGGCCGTAAGCGAAAGAGGCCCCGCACTACGCTCCTTTTATAGTGCATGCTGGCGAAGGCGTCTCTTAAAATGCATACACTTCTTTATCAATGTGCTGTCGCACGGGGACCGAAGCTTTTTACTGCAAAACAACATTTTCTTTCCTCACCACCTGCACACACGTACAACACGTCACTCTTCACTTCGTGCTTATCCGCTTTATTTACATACGTTTTTAAACAGGCACCTTCAGTCTTAGCTTCTTGCTTCATTCTAATGCCACATGCACGGCTTACAAAACTCATACAACACATCAACTTGCTGCAACACAAACAACCGTGACTGTGCACAGTCTATTTACAGCTCATTACACGCATACTTTTCTTGCGTCATTTATTAGTGCCGTTAAAACAATTCACATCAACAATTCAAAAGCCCATTCAACTACAAGGGCTACACGCCTGCTCTCTTCTTCCATCTTCAGGATTTAGACGCATTACCGCCACCAACTGAACTGGAGTGTGGGGCCGCGAAGAGCACGCGTGACGAGCTCTCTCTCTCTCTCACTCTCTCTCTCCCTCACTCTCTGCATTTACAACATTGGCTGGACGAGTCTATCAAGACAGGCTTTACACAAGTTCCTGAAGCAGTTCTGGAGTTGATTGGACGAATAAACAAATAAATGGATTAAATTGATACACAATTATAGTTAATGACCACAGTAGGAGGGAACTAAAATGAATAGAATGCCTTTATTATCAAGAGAAGATTAAACAGAACTTAGATTTGCATTACTTGCCATTGTATGAGTAGAACGTTTCTAGAAAGAAAAGTGTACATCATCTGAAGCAATGTGTAATATCTAGATGTTTGTGCAAGTTTCTGAGACAGCTTATAAGTGCAAATGCTACTACGTCGACTATTACTAACAGTATAATAATAATAATAATAATAATAATAATAATAATAATAATAATAATAATAATAATAATCCCGAGAAGAATCATCAAGAACTGTGACTATGATAACTACGACAAGAAGTCCATCCCATCTGGAAACATACATTATGTACCATAGTGTATAAATAACTTTATGGCAAAAAAAGTTTGTAGAAAATTGAAAATAAAGAGTAATTAAAAAGAATAAATGAAGTTAAAAGGGAATGAATGAATGACGGAAGACACAAGGTGAAAAATACTTTGTAATTTGGGCATGAATTTGTGTTGATTGATTTGTTCTTGATTTTGTCATATGTGTCTCTCCATGTTGTCTCTGTGTAGTAATAATTGAAAGAGAGCTGAAGCGGGTTTTGCGGTGTAAAAGTTGCAGCAGCCGCATTTGAAAGCGCGGCTGAAAAAGCTTACAGCACCTGGTATTCCCAGGCGGTCTCCCATCCAAGTACTAACCAGGCCCGACCCTGCTTAGCTTCCGAGATCGGACGAGATCGGGCGTTCTCAGGGTGGTATGGCCGTAAGCGAAAGAGGCCCCGCACTACGCTCCTTTTATAGTGCATGCTGGCGAAGGCGTCTCTTAAAATGCATACACTTCTTTATCAATGTGCTGTCGCACGGGGACCGAAGCTTTTTACTGCAAAACAACATTTTCTTTCCTCACCACCTGCACACACGTACAACACGTCACTCTTCACTTCGTGCTTATCCGCTTTATTTACATACGTTTTTAAACAGGCACCTTCAGTCTTAGCTTCTTGCTTCATTCTAATGCCACATGCACGGCTTACAAAACTCATACAACACATCAACTTGCTGCAACACAAACAACCGTGACTGTGCACAGTCTATTTACAGCTCATTACACGCATACTTTTCTTGCGTCATTTATTAGTGCCGTTAAAACAATTCACATCAACAATTCAAAAGCCCATTCAACTACAAGGGCTACACGCCTGCTCTCTTCTTCCATCTTCAGGATTTAGACGCATTACCGCCACCAACTGAACTGGAGTGTGGGGCCGCGAAGAGCACGCGTGACGAGCTCTCGCTCTGTCTCTCTCTCTCTCTCTCTCTCTCTCTCTCGCTCTCTCTCTCTCACTCTCTCTCTCCCTCACTCTCTGCATTTACAACATTGGCTGGACGAGTCTATCAAGACAGGCTTTACACAAGTTCCTGAAGCAGTTCTGGAGTTGATTGGACGAATAAACAAATAAATGGATTAAATTGATACACAATTATAGTTAATGACCACAGTAGGAGGGAACTAAAATGAATAGAATGCCTTTATTATCAAGAGAAGATTAAACAGAACTTAGATTTGCATTACTTGCCATTGTATGAGTAGAACGTTTCTAGAAAGAAAAGTGTACATCATCTGAAGCAATGTGTAATATCTAGATGTTTGTGCAAGTTTCTGAGACAGCTTATAAGTGCAAATGCTACTACGTCGACTATTACTAACAGTATAATAATAATAATAATAATAATAATAATAATAATAATAATAATCCCGAGAAGAATCATCAAGAACTGTGACTATGATAACTACGACAAGAAGTCCATCCCATCTGGAAACATACATTATGTACCATAGTGTATAAATAACTTTATGGCAAAAAAAGTTTGTAGAAAATTGAAAATAAAGAGTAATTAAAAAGAATAAATGAAGTTAAAAGGGAATGAATGAATGACGGAAGACACAAGGTGAAAAATACTTTGTAATTTGGGCATGAATTTGTGTTGATTGATTTGTTCTTGATTTTGTCATATGTGTCTCTCCATGTTGTCTCTGTGTAGTAATAATTGAAAGAGAGCTGAAGCGGGTTTTGCGGTGTAAAAGTTGCAGCAGCCGCATTTGAAAGCGCGGCTGAAAAAGCTTACAGCACCTGGTATTCCCAGGCGGTCTCCCATCCAAGTACTAACCAGGCCCGACCCTGCTTAGCTTCCGAGATCGGACGAGATCGGGCGTTCTCAGGGTGGTATGGCCGTAAGCGAAAGAGGCCCCGCACTACGCTCCTTTTATAGTGCATGCTGGCGAAGGCGTCTCTTAAAATGCATACACTTCTTTATCAATGTGCTGTCGCACGGGGACCGAAGCTTTTTACTGCAAAACAACATTTTCTTTCCTCACCACCTGCACACACGTACAACACGTCACTCTTCACTTCGTGCTTATCCGCTTTATTTACATACGTTTTTAAACAGGCACCTTCAGTCTTAGCTTCTTGCTTCATTCTAATGCCACATGCACGGCTTACAAAACTCATACAACACATCAACTTGCTGCAACACAAACAACCGTGACTGTGCACAGTCTATTTACAGCTCATTACACGCATACTTTTCTTGCGTCATTTATTAGTGCCGTTAAAACAATTCACATCAACAATTCAAAAGCCCATTCAACTACAAGGGCTACACGCCTGCTCTCTTCTTCCATCTTCAGGATTTAGACGCATTACCGCCACCAACTGAACTGGAGTGTGGGGCCGCGAAGAGCACGCGTGACGAGCTCTCTCTCTCTCTCTCTCTCTCTCTCTCTCGCTCTCTCTCTCTCTCTCACTCTCTCTCTCCCTCACTCTCTGCATTTACAACATTGGCTGGACGAGTCTATCAAGACAGGCTTTACACAAGTTCCTGAAGCAGTTCTGGAGTTGATTGGACGAATAAACAAATAAATGGATTAAATTGATACACAATTATAGTTAATGACCACAGTAGGAGGGAACTAAAATGAATAGAATGCCTTTATTATCAAGAGAAGATTAAACAGAACTTAGATTTGCATTACTTGCCATTGTATGAGTAGAACGTTTCTAGAAAGAAAAGTGTACATCATCTGAAGCAATGTGTAATATCTAGATGTTTGTGCAAGTTTCTGAGACAGCTTATAAGTGCAAATGCTACTACGTCGACTATTACTAACAGTATAATAATAATAATAATAATAATAATAATAATAATAATAATAATAATAATAATTATCCCGAGAAGAATCATCAAGAACTGTGACTATGATAACTACGACAAGAAGTCCATCCCATCTGGAAACATACATTATGTACCATAGTGTATAAATAACTTTATGGCAAAAAAAGTTTGTAGAAAATTGAAAATAAAGAGTAATTAAAAAGAATAAATGAAGTTAAAAGGGAATGAATGAATGACGGAAGACACAAGGTGAAAAATACTTTGTAATTTGGGCATGAATTTGTGTTGATTGATTTGTTCTTGACTTTGTCATATGTGTCTCTCCATGTTGTCTCTGTGTAGTAATAATTGAAAGAGAGCTGAAGCGGGTTTTGCGTTGTAAAAGTTGCAGCAGCCGCATTTGAAAGCGCGGCTGAAAAAGCTTACAGCACCTGGTATTCCCAGGCGGTCTCCCATCCAAGTACTAACCAGGCCCGACCCTGCTTAGCTTCCGAGATCGGACGAGATCGGGCGTTCTCAGGGTGGTATGGCCGTAAGCGAAAGAGGCCCCGCACTACGCTCCTTTTATAGTGCATGCTGGCGAAGGCGTCTCTTAAAATGCATACACTTCTTTATCAATGTGCTGTTATACTTCATGTCCTCTTTTAACACATCCATATATCTCCTCTTTGGCCTTCTTCTCGACCCTTTTACCCAGCAGGTCTATATCCAACATCCTTCTACCAATATAACCATCTGCCTCCTCTGTACATGTCCAAACCATCTTAAACTAGTCTCTCTGACCTTGTCCCCAAAACAGCCAACCTGAGCTGTCCTTCTGATGTGCTCGTTCCTAATCCAGTCCATCCTCGTCACTCCTCAAAAGAACGTAAACATCCTCATCACTGCTACCTCCATCTCTGCCTCATGTCCTCACTGCTACTGTCTCTAACCCATACAGCATAGCTGGTCTCACTACTGTCTTGTACACATTTCATTTGATTCCTGCTGACACTCTTCTTTCACACAACACTTCTGACTCATTTCTCCACCCACTCTAACCCGCCTGCCGTCGCCTCTTGGCCTCTTTTCCACGCTCCTTGTCACACTGGATGGTTGACCACAAATACTTTCGGCCAATACCCAAAAACTTCTGCACCTTTCTTTTACCTCAGCCCCCTGTAACCTCACTGTTCTCCCTCCCTCTCGTTCATACACATGTATTCTGATTTATTACGACTTTCATTACTCTTCTTTCCAGAGCAGACCTCTTCAGATCATGTTCCTCCACTTGATCTCTACTCTCACTACAGGTCACAATGTCATCCACAAACATCATTGTCCATGGAGATTGCTGCCTGACTTCATCTGTCAACCTGTCCATCACCAGAGCAAACATAAAGGGACTCAAAGCCGATTCTTGATGTAGCCCCACCTCCACATTGAACTCCTCTGTCTGACCTACAGCACATTTCACTGCAGTCATATTCCTCTCATACATATCCTCAACTACTCTGACTTATTTTTACGCCACTCCTGACATCCTCATAGAGTACCATAGCTCCAGAAGAAACATGAGAGAAAAATGGCTTTCCCTAGTTGTTGTTTAGTAAATTAAGCCACATAAAGGATTTTCCATGTTACGGGTTTAAAACAATTATTCAGTTTGTTGTCTTCAGATATTTTGTACAATTGTAAGTATCTGTAAAATTAAAATAACAAACTTTCTTTTGTTATACATCAAAACCTATTTGACAGTGAGTTTTTTAAGGGATGACTTTATCATGTACACCATTTTATCTTTTAAGGCCAATTGGATGGAAGCAGGCAGGGAAACAGCAAATTTCACATTGAAAACTTTTCTTTTACGCATTTTTATCAGTATCAGAACCGAGAAATGGAAGTGATAAAGTCTGAGATTTAAAAAAACACTAAAGGTTAGTTTGTATGAAATACACTGCATGGAGAATAATATATAAAATAACAAAAAAATTTTATTGGCTTTTTCTTTGATTATGGCACGCATTTGCCTTGGTATAAATTTGAAAGGCTTACACAACATCACAACAGTTATTTTTTCTATCCAGAGTTACATTAATTTCAAGATCTTGTATTGACGATGGGAGAGTTGGATCGCTGTGAAAAGTTTTCTCCAGCACACCATGATATCCAATGGAAGGATTTTATTTACATGCTTAGTAAAATCTTGGTGATGACTTTTTTGGCCAGGCATTTTTATTTATTTATTTATTTACATATCAGCATTAACATACAAATGTCAACAGCAAAGTTTCTTTTTGCTCATGTCTTTCCTCAGGTAGAAACCATAAAGTCAAGTCCGTTTCTGTCAAACAATTTGCTAAAATTGACAGTGAGCGCCAACCAATATGGTTCGGCTTGGCATTAAAGCCTTCATTCTACGCGAATAGCTGCATTTATTTTCTCTCTTATTTATTTTCAAAATAACTAACCCTATGTCATTTCCACTGGACATTACAAACAATTCCAAAAGTTTCTTGCTACTTTACAAACAAAGAAACAGAAACTTGATAAAAGCTCAAAATATTAAACATCACAATTTTAAAATGATATTCAACATTACATGTGAAAACATATTAAAATACACATATTAAAATTGACATTTTTGCTTATGTATACCCATAGATATCTACACCTAGATGTCGCCTTGGGTACGGCAGTACATTGGAACGAATGCGTCAATAGAGCCGCCATCTTGGTACAGGGGACCACCTCCTCTTTAATGCATCAGCGTGAATGTAGACAAAGGTCTAACTGAAATAAAATCACCATAAATTGTCATGAATGTGATTTTCTAGTTTTTTTTGGTTCATTCCAACGGTGAGACATGTATTTATCATTGAGTCCAGAGAAAATTTAAGGTTTTGATATTAAGATAATCTACTTTTTCAAAATATAATGCATAGTGCTAGTATATCTTCAGGCCGAAAATGACAGCCTTAATATGTCCTTAAGTGAAGTAACTTGATAAAAGAGCATTCTGCTTGTTAGGTCCAGGACAATCTAATAAAATATGTTTGACAGATAAGGGAATCTTACAGAACATACATAAAGTTGGGTCTTTTCACCTTTAAGCAAAAAAGCATGAGTCAATATTTAAAGTCCTTATTAAGAGCTTCGGAATCTACAAACATTGTCGGTTTTCCTGTCAAAAACTAAGCATGGATTAGCTGCGGTCGTTAACCAAGGACTAAAACAAACCAATGTAACCAGAAATATAATTTCCTAACATTCAATAACATAAAACACATTCTCACTTGTGAAATATAATCCCTTGCTGTCTGGTTTTTAGATTTCGTTGCAAACGCAGCACAAAAGTCCGGCATCGTCCATGAATTTGAAGTACAAGAGCCCTGTACCAAGATGGCAGCGGTTTTGACGCATTTTTTTGGACCCCAAAGCAACATCTACGTGTAGATGATATCTATGACCTATACCTAATTGGCAGCTAGCCAAATGACGCGCATGCGTAGAACTCCAATTTACCATAAACCCTACACTGACCAAATAGGGTCAGTATGTGTTGTAGAATCAAATTAAATTTGAGTTAAATAATGTTTTATTTACACCATAATAATGTTTTTAGTAACCAACCATCCATCCATTTTCTACTGCTTATCCGGGGCCGGATCGCGGGGGCAGCAGTCTAAGCAGGGACGCCCAGACTTCCTTCTCCCCAGACACTTCCTCCAGCTCTTCCGGGGGAACACCAAGGCGTTCCCAGGCCAGCCGAGAGACATAGTAGGGACTAGGTCTTCTCCGGGGCCTCCTCCCGGTTGGACATGCCCGGAACACCTCCCCAGGGAGGCGTCCAGGAGGCATCCGGAACAGATGCCCGAGCCACCTTAGCTGACTCTTATTTGCCATTCAATGTCTTTTTTTTTTATTATTTTAGTTTTATAGTTAAATATCAGTCATCAATTAATTTTCTGTGTGACTTAAAATTCACTATTTGGTTGGTTACACCGACTGATATTGAACTATAAAACTAAAAAAACAGACATTGAATGGCAAATAATTAAATTAATCCCACATTTTGCTTATCACTTAATATTGTAATTGGGGGAAATGACAAGTAAAGATCACTTTGTATTGTGAACTAGTAAAGACATTCTCCCCGCTCTGGCAACCATGAGCTTAAATAACAGCTAATCTGGCAACCTGTCGGTTGTACAAGCAGTTAAGCTTCGCACACGTTTTTGGGTTTCTGCTCCCAAACTGGGACTTTAGTCGATGGATAATAGGGACAAAATAATATAAAATGACAGACTACGGAGAGGAACAGCGGAATGAGCTGGAAGCGATTCAGTCCATTTATCCCGATTCATTCACAGGTTGGAAATGTTAGCGTTGTAATGTTAGCATGCTAAGCTATCAGAGTCAGGACCTGTTTTCCAAGTTAAATAACTAACTGGGAAGTATTAACAGGTCTAAAAATGAAACATATTAGATAAAATGCAAAACATGATAAAACATTAGGGCAAGCAAACCTTCACGATGTGTTGCATTTTTACTGTACATGTTATCTCATGCTAGCTAATTTACATGACATGTTTTAACTACTGGATCAGAGGTTTCCTGCCATAACACACCAGATTCAACTAAATCAAATAATAAACAGAATTTTAATGAGTAGAATCAGGCTTGTTGGTGCAGGATACACTGCAATGAGTAGTAATATTCGTATAATTACTTTAATACCTACTATGTTATACAGATTTAGTCTGTGTAGTTATCAGTTTACAGTTACAGTGATGCAGTTTGTCAAGGTTTTTAAACAGGACTATAAATTTATCATATTTTGAAACTTTATTTTTTTTATAATCTGACTTCCTCAGTTCTGTGTGAAGATCCAATAAGTTTCACCATTACGGTTTCCTCAGATGCTGGAGGGAATGATGAGAGTAAGTTATCTAAAAGTCTACTTTAATATAAAACACTTCACAAGACTACATTACAGCAAATACGCCATCTGTCTTTTAGTGGTACAGGTGATGTTGAAGTTCACCTATGTGGAGAATTATCCAGATGAAGTGCCACTGTGGGAGATTCAGTCACAGGAAAACCTGGAAGACAGGGACATTGAGGACATCTTGTCTCTGTTACAGCAGCAGGTCTGTGATGATGTCTCACTGCAGTGGTTTGTGGGACTATACTGTTTTGTGTCCTGTAAAATACATAAAGTAACGTGTGTGGATATTAGAAGGTGATGGATTTTTTGCAATGGTCAGGAATCTTTGGATCACAAGCCACTTGTGGCTCTCCAGTTGTTTCACCATTTACCAACAGATGAGCATTAAAATGTAGCCACATAATGTATTTTATGTTGTTCCAGCCAATGCACATGTAATGCTGTGGCAGTAAATCACTTATGTGTACCTACCTTTTACACATCAACCCTGCTCTCTGAATTAAAGCAGGTACTTTGCATGATTACGGAAATGTCGACTGTGATTAAAGTGATTGGACTGAAACATGTATCTTAATAAAAAGCTCTGGTGCTCTAGTGTGTATGATTTGCACAGAATGTATTGCTTTGTGAGAAAAAAAACTGTTCCACACTGTGACGTGTCAGTATGGTTATTCTGACAATGACGTTCCTGCATACAAGCAATATTAAGTCCAACCAGTGCTCAAGGTTGACTGAGAAGGGTTAGAAAGCCAGGCAGGAATGTATTAACATAAAGTTATTGACAAAATGATTTATTTATTTATATATATTTTTAAATAATAGTCAAATATTAAATTTAGCAATGGCATTATCCAAAAATGGTACAATGGCTTCTTGGCGAAAAAAGGTTCCCAGACTCCTGGGTTGGTGGATCATTATGCCATGCTCTCCTAAGCTGTGCAGGAAAAAAAACAAATAAACCCTGAGTCGCATACTAGTCATGTGTATCCAGTCATGTGTATCATGTTGCGATCCATGCAGTTAAATTTTTCACACTGAGGAAAATTGAGGGAGTCGTACACAACTATTACCAAAAGTGCAAACATTCACTGATGCTCAAGAGGACTGAGTAATACATTAAGAGCAAACAGCGTATGTAAACGATGATGAACAGGATGATCAGTGTAAATTGTTATTATTTGGTTTAAAGTTATTTTTTTAGAAGCTACATAACTATACTTCTACATGTTCCTGATGAAAAAATAATAAGAATTTAAAGTGTGACATGAACAGAAGGATTTGGGACAGTCTTTTTCAGATTTTTCATGTGTTTACAGGCAGATGAGAACCTGGGCATGGTTATGATCTTCACATTGGTGACAGCTGTGCAGGAAAAATTAAACGAAGTCATAGATCAGATGAAGATCAGAAGAGAAGAAGAGAAGAATAGAAAAGAAAGAGAGGCTGAAGAGGCAGAGAAGGTAACACAGAGACATTTTAAAATGACATTTAAAGATTTGTGTGAACTGTACACCTTTATTAAAACCTTGTTAGACAGCAGTGATCATCACTGACACACCTCACACACTTCATTAGGAACACATGATGGTTGGCATTAACACTAAATTAAGTTAGCTGTAGCTCAATTTTTCATTGTGGCAAAAATAAAATATAACACATCAAATACTGTTAACTTTCTATAGTGGAACAAATGAAATCATTTAGAATGATTAATGATATAGCAAGTTTGTCTTCATTTTATTATCTGTTTTTTGCAGAAAGCATTTCAGGGAACTGTAGTTACAATCGAGAACTTCCTGACATGGAAGGCACGGTTTGAGCAAGAGATGGCTGAGCTGAAGAGGAAAAAACAGAAAGAGGAGGAGCAATCGGGGAAAAACAAACTTACTGGTAAGTGTAAAGAACAGGAGGTGTGTAAATCATAAAATGCTGTGTGTGCCTGTTTTATTTCTCTTACACCACAAAACCACTAAACATTTACAATTTTTTATTTATTTTTTTATAAGAAAGACAAATGCATTTTACTCATTTAGATTTAGTATTGTGGAATATTAGCAAAGCGTGTTCCTGTTGTCACTTACATTAAAGCATCTATATGCAGTCTTTCCATCAAATTCCTCTCTTTAAGACTTAACTTGTTCATGGAAAAAAAAAATCCAAACTTGATCCAAACAAAGATGGAATAAAGATTTTACAGATTTACCTCTGAGAATATGCTGACACTGGACTCTGTGCATAGATTTTAAACCTCTTATAAAAGTCTTCCACCCAATTTGACACCTGCACACATTTTTTAAAATTAGTTTACTACCTGTAGTATTATTGTCCCTGTGAATGACCAGCCATAATACTGAATATAGCAGAAGTGTGTGGTGTAATCTGTGGCATTCAGCACACACACATCACAATACAGAGTGCAGGGGATTGCATGTGTCTAGTAAGTCTCCTCATCCGTTCAAACAATAATATTTATGACAAGCGGTGAAGAAACATGCTTCTCTATTGGTTTGTGAAGTTAACGTGCCAATAAATATCAGCAAACAGATTTTATATTGTCTGTCTGATCTAGTCTTTGTGTTGGATCATAGAATAGTCATGATTTGTTTCTTTTTGTCACAGGAAAGCAGCTGTTTGAAAAAGACCGGAACCTGGACACGTCGGATATTCAGTTCTTGGAGGAAGGTGAGGAGTTGTACATTTACGGCATTTGGCAGGAAGCTGTACCCAGAGCAACTTACAGCAGTGATATGAAGTGTCTATCAATAAATACATTATTTGTCAATCCTTGCAATGCACCGAGCTTCCTCCGATCTGTAGCACTGCTCGACTGGTGTCACAATCCCTCAGGGTAAGAGGTAGTTATACATCAAGACTCCTTTCTGTTCTGACACCAAGGTGGTGCAATGAACTTCCCCTAGATGTCTGAATAGCTGATCTTCAAATGATGGCTGAAGTCCTACCTCTTCCTGAAACACTTAAACTAGATCTTATTTTCCCTGTTTGTTTCATGTGTATATTTAAAAAAAGGTGAACAGATTCTTAGGTTGATGGTATCCTAAGTCTGTAACCTAGTGATCCAGTGTTAACATATTCATTAATACAGATACTACTATTAATACTTTTGGTCGTGGCTCTAAGTAAGAGGCATCTTCCAAATGCCATAAATGTACTAGGTCTAGAATACTATTATGTTTGTATAGAAACTTCAGCAGTGTGAATCTGCACAAGATTTTTTTATTTTTATTTTTTTTAAATAACAAAGTGCTTATTTAAGACAATTATGCTAAAGGTACTTTTATAATACATTTAATGAAAAACATGAGAAATGTTTTCAGTATGTTGGGTTTGTATCTTACCTTAGCGCTAAAGCTATAAAGCCATTGTAACTAACAAATAACAGAAATCTAAGTCACTCTAAAGTTCGGAAGTGATGTTATACTGAGGTGGTTTAGCAAACGTGGGCTGAAATGTTATTCAAATTCTGAATATTATTATATATTGATTGATTACAGTATTTTAGTAATAATACTTTTGCTTGAAATCTTTTTCGCAATGATAAACAATTTTTTGTCTCTCTCTTTTTCTTTTTTTTTTTTAGCTGGAAACAGTGTGGAAGTGGACGAGTCTTTATTCCAAGACATGGACGATTTGGAGCTGGATGAAGACGATCCTGATTTTGATCCCTTGGATTTGGGCAGTGATGACGATTAATGTTGAATAAATTAATAAAGCTTTGAGTAAAAATGGACATTTCTTTTAGTTTCATAGAATTACAAATAAACAGGGCTGTGTTTGAAACTGCATTCTGCTCTCAGTGCAAAAAGCAAGTCAACAGCAGAGTTTTTAAGACTTATGGTGTTCAACATTTCATAATAACCACCTGATCTGAGCACAAATCCCCACAGCTAGCGTCTTTTTTTTTATTTTTTGGATTTGGAGAACGTAATGATTGTGGCAATAAAAAGGATTTTCACTGCAGGACAAAGTTCACTGAGCTAGGAGACAAAATGTTTAATAAATAAATAAAACTTTTCTATTGTACCACCACTGGGCTAATCTCAAGTTCATCTCTTTTGCTTAATCAATGGGTGGAAATAGTACTAATCGACCAATTTCTTGTCTGTACAGTTACAGTCTGGTCTCCAGTCTTAGTGGAGAAAAAGACAGAAAAGAAAAATCTTAAGAACAAGAAGGTTCCACGTATTATGTTCTTGGCCCTCTAATACCATTTAAAAAAAGAATAGTTAAAAACTAATCAGAAGTTAAAAACTAAATAATAAATAATTAATAATAAAACATTTGTTTATTATCTGAGTAAAGACATGACATTCACTCACTCGCTCAAAAAAATTATCATTTAAAAAACAGTAAAATAAACATCAGGGAATTCTTTCAGCGTGAAATATTCTTGAGGTAATGACACGTTCCTGCAACACAAGAGAAAGATATAAACATGT
Organism: Tachysurus vachellii; assembly: GCF_030014155.1. NCBI lineage: Eukaryota > Metazoa > Chordata > Actinopteri > Siluriformes > Bagridae > Tachysurus > Tachysurus vachellii. Next base: position 12,433,427 of record NC_083460.1, read on the forward strand.
TTGTGTATAAATGTAGGTAAGGTTTGTACACAGTGTAACACAAAGTGTGAGAATCTGATGCTTGAACTAGTGTTTTTGATCAAATCAGATTGAATCTCACCAATATGAATTTTGCTTTTACTCTGCTGTACTATTTTATAAAAAGAAAAGGTGTGTTTTGGGTCCAAGAATTTGTTCTGCACAGGAATGTAAAACATCATAATCATCGATCTTAAAAATTAAATCGATTCTTTTGTAGAAATTATAGTCAGTTATAAATTTAATATAATTCATATGTATTTTTTTTTAAATGTATAATTTCCTAAAGGCAGAACCTGTATTTTCAATAAATAATATTTCATAAATAAAAAGATTACAAAACTAATTACAAGGTTTCATTTATCCTCTCAGGCTGATTGACTAAAAGGACAGCGTTAATTACACTTTTACTCTCAGCCAATCACAACACAGCATGGACAGAACAGATAGGTGTCTGTACCTGTTTTTCATCCTCAGACAGCACTCCTTCCACCACTACCACTTGATACTGCTGCTTTTTAAGGTGGGTGGGAAATTTGCGCAGGCGATTAAAGTGGGAAGGGCTTGTGTTTGGATTGAGAAGCTTCCTCATTTCAGCTGGAGAGCATCCTGGATCGAACATTAGCACACATATACTGCCGTTTCTCCTCTCCTCCACACCGACTATGGTGCGGCTGTGACCTGTACACACAGTAATAGCCTCATATGGGGGTGTTGCGGGGTGATGTAATGTGGATGGGGATTTTAGCACTACAGGGAGGTTTTTAAAGAGTGAAGTAGGGCACCTTGGTGTTGGAGGTAGATCGGTGGCAGGTTTGTCTTCACTACTCTAGGTGGAACTCTGGCACCTGTGCTGGATGGGAGGGAAAAATAATTCTTCACCCACCGGAACAGTCGTGGGTGTGTGTCACCTGGACCGGTGGGCTGGTGGAAATCTACGACGCGTGCCCTGAGTAAAGACAGCAATCACATTTTACTGCTAGAAAATCAACTTAGAATCATGCTATAACTAGAAACATAATATAGAAATGCATTTTATTACTGCTATAATGTTTTTAAGATCATATTTAAAGCTAAAGCATTTGTTAAAATCCAGATAAATGGTCTAAAATCCTCACTGCTCTGATAACAAAAAATGTTCTGTGAAAGTTAGTAAGTAGGGCTACACAACACACACACCACAACACCACCACACACATACCTCAGTTTGAGGGAGGTAAGTATGGTGTAGATTTCTGTGGCCCCTATCCAGGCTCGAGTGCCCTTTAACCTCCCGTTGAACTGAGATGCACCCTGGGGATCGATACCCTCCACCCATGCTGCCTCGATCAGAGCCTGCACTTGTGGGATGCTGGGACACGAGTCTGAAGCACAAGATTAGAATGTGCACAGCTGCTTCTATTAGATGTGATAATTATACATACTGTGGTTTATTATCTGTGAATTCCGCTTGTTATAATGTCTTTGTTTTTCAGGTTTTGTGTGTTCTTCCTTTTCAGCGCAGCTCTTTAAGATGATAAAAATACTATAAAAGCTGGACGCAGAATAAAAAAGGTTACTCGTTACTTATACAATTATCTACTTATTTATTTAGCAGCAAATCCATGCTCAGGTGATTTTTGTGATTTCTTCACATACTGTGTTAGTTACCTGACAGGGTGTGTAGTGTGGTGTACTGTTCAAGTCTCTGTAATGAGGACAGAAGCATCTGGAAGTTTCTATAGCCACAGCCCCAGCCTCGGTCTCCGTCTGAAGAGGAATAGTGTTCCAGTTCTGAACACAGCCACACACGAGTCCCCTCCTGACGCTCACGCTGGTAAAATTTATACAGCGCTGACAGCAATCCTGACACACACAGAATCGGAAACAAAATGTGTCTCAAGTTCATTAATGGTTAATTAAAGCAATTCGTTCAGCCCAAACTATAGAATTGTCTCCAATGTTAACAGTGTGTCATACAGAAACAGTTTGTTTCTGAAACTCCTGATAAACATGTGGCTATAACAAAAAATGATTATTAGAGGTTTTTGAACCTGTGGTTCTGGTCTGGCCATCGTCCAGTCCAGCAGCTAGGGTCTCCATCATCTCTAATCGCTTCATGTGAAACTCAGTTGGAGTCATGTGACCTCGGGACACAGCTTGCTCCATGCTCCTTTCCATTTGCTTACGATATCCACCGCCATTATCCAGCCCAAACTGCATCTAAACACACGCACACACAAACATGAATACAATTTTTTTATTTTTCATTCATCCCAAATCACCACTCAACAGAACAATATATAGATAGTTAGATCAATAGGCAGGTTGATACACAGATAGATAGATCTTTATTGTTATTACACAATACAGCTTCTACCAAGAAATGAAACACTAATGAAACACATTTTTATAGTTAGTGTAGTGTTAGTCCTGGCACTATTTAGGATGGTAATGTGACACTAATGTATAAACAGTGATGTATATGACAAGATTTCTGCTGACCTGTAGCTGTCTGAACTCCTCTGCCTCACGTTTAGCCTCTTCCTCCTTCCTCTTGCACTCTTCTTCCTCCTGTAGCTGCTGAGCAAATCGCAGGTCTCCATAAAAATCCCCTGGAAACACAAATACCCCAAACTTACTGATCTTCATCTCAACAGCCATAAAGAGGGGCAAAGGAGGGAGGTGGCAGGTCTATCAGGTATTAAATGAATACTTCAGGTGTGTGTGTGTGTGTGTATGTGTGTGAATACCGGCAGGGCTATTGTCCAGGTGAAGCTCCACATGTTCCTGTAGAGAACAGCTGTCATCACATGCCACCTTACACATAGGACACACATACACTGCTCCTGCAACACACACACACAAAGCTCTTAACCAGCTGACTTGACCAAGCCCATCATTATTAAAAAAGCAAACATTTATCAGTTTTGTCAAGACGTTTTAAGGGGAACTATCATCAGTACAACTGATTATAAAAATACTGATGTGAAGACATTACCAGTATCATTTTTGTTAGATAAGCAGTAACAGTGAAACAGGTGGGGAATTTAAGACAGGAAGTGAACACACACTTCGGCTTTCCATCAGTAATTTCATTATTTCAGAGTTCATGATCACTGTACAGGGGGGCACGGTGGCTTAGTGCACATTCTCCGGTTTCCTCCCCCGGTCCAAAGACATGCATGGTAGGTTGATTGGCATCTCTGGAAAATTGTCTGTAGTGTGTGAGTGAATGAGAGTGTGTGAGTGAATGAGAGTGTGTGAGTGAATGAGAGTGTGTGTGCCCTGCGATGGGTTGGCACTCCGTCCAGGGTGTATCCTGCCTTGATGCCCGATGACGCCTGAGGTAGTTCGGATAAGCGGTAGAAAATGAATGAATGAATGAATGAATGAATGAATGATCACTGTACACACCATCAGAAACAGCATGGTCCTGGAGATGAAGCTCCACATGTTCCTGCATCATAAAGCAGTCAGTGCAGACCAGATCACACAGTGGACAAGAGAACGTTCTGCCTGTAACACACCAAAAACAAAACAAAAAACACATGAACAAATTGCAGATACACTGGAGTTTTATTTAAACACTGAAGTCTTATCTGAATGTCACCTTTGCTTGGGGAGGATAGTCGCCTCTGTTTTGAAGCAAGAAGCTCCATCATATTGCTTCCTCTAGTCTTTTCATGCTTTTTACCAGGGTCACTGGTTTCTCCTGCATGTCTATGGTTCAGTTTCATCACTCCATTCTGAGATTCTGGTGACCGGGACACAGAAGATAAGCCAGCTCCTGTCTCAGATTTACGCTTTGGATGTCCTGGCTCACCTGTAGCAGCTGTGTGTCCACTGTCCATCTCAGCGTGTGCTGTATTGATGTGAAAGTTCAGCTCATCGTAAGAGACACCAGAGAGTGAGCAGAGCGGACAGGACACCTCATCCTCCAGGTGTGTCAGGAGCAGGTGAGTCTTCAGCTCCGAGTCACATGCCAGCTCTTCACTGCAGATCTCACACACTGGCATGACAAAGGTGCTGAAAGACAGAACGCACGATCTGTAAAGAGTCCTGTAAACACACACTATACACTCATGACGTCATCACCGAATGTTGACGCCCAACGTATGGTACTGAGATCACACGTGCAGCATTTAACTGATACTGGCGTCTGCTTTCAAGGTGTTTTGCACCGAAAACGTTTAAAAACGAAAGTAAAATCCTGCGATTCGATGAAATGCATCATGACGTAATTTTACAGCACTTGCATCTGACCTGCATTCGATTTATACCGTGTTTACATTTGGTTCACAAATATCTAACAGGCTAACCTCCTATCTATCTATCTATCTATCTATCTATCTATCTATCTATCTATCTATCTACCTATCCTCCTCTCTGTCTGTTCCTCTCTCCATCTATCCTCTTCTCGTCATTAGATGTCTAGGCTAATATCTCGTGCTTAAATAATAAAATGATTTCTGATACACAAGAGGATGAAACTCACTCATTCACAGTCTCACTTTATTTAATTCCTTTTTCGTCAAAACCCTTCTGCCGAGACGCGTAAACGGTCACCCTTCACAATCACGTGACTGGGAAAGCGTTAATCACGTGACCGGTGAAGGATTAATCATGTGACCTCTGTCTGATTTTTAGTTATGCTGCTTTTAAATCAACCGGAACTTGTTTAACCCTTATGTTGTCCTCCTATACAAATTAGGAGCGCTGAGTCAACTTGACCTTGTCTGTTTTGACTGCTTATAAAAAATGAAGTATATATGATAGCCTTTTTTTTTTTTTTTTTTTTTTACTTTTTAGTCTAACTTGTTTCCAACATATTAACATATATTTAGCAAATATATATATATATATATATATATATATATATATATATATATATATATATTTGCTAAATATATGTTAATATGTTGGAAACAAGTTAGACTAAAAAGTAAAAAAAAAAAAACTATATTAACATATATTTATATATATATATTTGCTAAATATATGTTAATATGTTGGAAACAAGTTAGACTAAAAAGTAAAAAAAAAAAAACTATATTAACATATATTTATATATATATATATTTGCTAAATATATGTTAATATGTTGGAAACAAGTTAGACTAAAAAGTAAAAAAAAAAAAAAAAAAAAAAAGGCTATCATATATACTTCATTTTTTATAAGCAGTCAAAACAGACAAGGTCAAGTTGACTCAGCGCTCCTAATTTGTATAGGAGGACAACATAAGGGTTAAACAAGTTCCGGGTTCCATAAGGTTGATTATACCATATATATATATATATATATATATATATATATATATATATATATATATATATATATATATATATATATATATATATATATATATATATATATATATATATATATATATTTGGTATAATCAACCTTATCAACCTTTTTTTTTATATATTTGATTATACCAAATATATATATATATATATATATATATATATATATATATATATATATATATATATATATATATATATATATATATATTTGGTATAATCAACCTTATTTATATACAAAAATGCCTCATTTTTTAGTAAAAAAAAAAAAAAACAGAAATTTTGAATTATTTTCATTATAGAGGCACAAAAGTTGATGCACGATTACAGGCTGGTATATTTCAAGGGCAGGAGATTGTTTTGAAACCATTTTGACCATTTTTAATGTCAGCAAATAATAAAACCTGTTTTTTTATAGGCCAAATTGACTTGAATGCTTATAAATCAAAAATTCTACAATTAGCACCATTCTGTGTATAATATCTATTTTACACTTGTAATATGTATTTTGCCCACCTGATGTCATCTGATCAACCAACAACAGGCTACACACACACACACACACACACACACACACACTCAAAAACATGCCATAATTTCATGTGAATAAAACTTTGTTTACCTCCTTATGTTTTGTTTTATTATACTTCATTTATGAATGATAACCCTTATGAATTTTTGCAATGTTTTGAGTAAAATAAGCAGAAATTATTAAATATTATTTTGGATAACCGCTGACTGATAAATGTCAAACATTACTCAGCATATCTCCAGGCCAAAGCTGACTGATGCAACTAAATTCATAAATAGAGAGGAAACAAATATGATTTGAATATGAAAACACAACGTGTGTGTGTGTGTGTGTGTGTGTGTGTGTGTGTGTGTGTGTGTGTGTGTGTGTGTGTGTGTAAAGATTGTTGGTAGAAGAAGAAGAGAAGATATTGTCCCCAGCTGGACAAATGCATATAACAAGTGTGAAATATTCACAAATGATTGTTATTGTTTTTTTGAAGGCCCAATGAATTGCAATGCCCAATGCTTGTGTGTGTGTGTGTGTGTGTGTGTGTGTGTGTGTGTGTCTGTGTGTCTGTGTGTGTCTGTGTAAAGCTTGTTGGTAGATCAGATTTTGCCCCCAGCTGGACAAATGCATCTAACAAGTGTGAAATATTTACAAATGAGTAGCCTTTGTTTTTTCTTGAGGCCTAATGAATTGCTATGCCCAGTGCTTTGAACAGTGTTTGACTGTGGGTGTGTGTGTGTGTGTGCGTGTAGCATCATTTCGGTAGATCATATTTTGCCCTCTGCTAGGCGAAGGCTTATCAAAAGTGTGAAATATTTACAAATGTTTGGCTTTTTTTTCTTTTCTGGAGGCCTAATGAAATGCAATGCCCAATTTGTGGGTGTGTTTGTGTGTGTGTGTGCATGTGTGTGTGGGGGGGTGTGAGTGTGTGTTTTGAGTGCGTGTGTTAGTGGACATTTTACGTGTGCATTTTTGTGTCTGTATGTATGTTCATTGCCCTGAAAAGGGCAAAAGTGTGACCTATTGCCCCACTAAATGTGGCTGAGTCAAAATGACCCAAGAGGATAACGAACATGTAGTATATACTGTTCTGAACACATAGTTCAACGAAAATAGAATTAATTAAATTTTGCTTGCAAAGTTCATAATTTGGAACAATCCTGCTAAATTTCAGGCAAATATGTGGAAGAAAACCAAAGTTATGACACATTAAATTCTTCCAGCGGGGTCAAAAAGACCCAGGGACAACATGAAGGTTAAACGATATCAGGTGTATCTGATGTACTGTACTGGTTGCTGGTTTGTACATGTACATGTAAAATATGCAGATATTTAGTGACGTTTCTTTCTAATCAATGTATTTATTTTCACATTACATCAGAGCTGTCAACTGCCACGCATTGAGAGTGACAGTCCCGCATTTGGGTCATTTGTCACGCTCTCATTGTATTTCTCACGCAGAAAAACTTACTATTTATCATGTATTTAATATGCCGCAGCGCCCAAAATGTATCTGTCAACACCGCTGTCTCTATGGAACCGGGCTGGAATCAAGCGCGTCACCCCTGGAGTTCTTAGTCGAGCCTGACACTTATCAGCACAATAGCCAATCAGAAAATAGCACTATTGTATATGGGTAAGATTTAACGCAACAACCAATAATAAAAAAAAAAAAACATTCATTAGAGAGGGTATTTTCGATGGTCAGTTTGAACAAAACCTCAACACGAAACAGCTTGTCTCTGGACGGGACATTGTTCTCAATCATGACCCTAAAAATGACCCCAGTCATAATCTCTCTCTCTCTCTCTCTCTCTCTCTCTCTTTCACACACACACACACAAAGACACACAGACACAAACAAACACACGCAAATTATTAAAAGGCAATTGAACAAATGTTAAAATGTAAAATGTGGTCAGTGATCCTGGTGAAACAGTTTTCTATTTTTTTATTTTATTTATTTATTTATTTATTTATTTATTTATTTTTTTTTTGGGGGGGGGGGGGGTGTCACTCTTTCCTGTCTTCAAAACTTCAGAGCCCTGTTACATTCATTATTAAAAGCACAACATATGTCCTCGCCCCTTTTAATCATTGTTACAAAGGGGTTTGGTGTAAACCAAAACTTTTTTGTCCCAACTTTAAACAATCAAAAAGAAAATATACGGCCGACTGTAATACTCATTGATATTAACTTCCTGTCTGCGTCTTTTACTGTACTGGAAAGTTCATAAGACAGCATTAATAACAAGATAATAAAACATCACTAACAGCACAATAGTGAAACACAAGCGTCACACTGTACGGGCGCAGGACGAAACAGGAAGTAACGTCGGAAGTAGCACCGGAAGTAGCACCGGAAGTGAGGTTGAGGAGCCATCTGTATCTTTTGGCCGCCATATTGCCCTAATCAGTGGGAGTGATACTGGAAGTGTGTGACAAGGAAAATAAAAACACGCACAGCTGAATTCTGGGATTAAATGGGTGAGAATCGCTCAGTGTTTTTCTACTGCTGATTCCGAATTTTAATCCGCTCTAAATGAGGATAAAACCGAATACTATGGATATAGTTGGTGGCGTAGCTAAGCTAACGTGGCTAATTCCTTAGCTGTAGTTTATTAGCTAGTTGTGCTAGATGTCAGTGTTAGCTCAGTACGGATATTACTAAACTGCACAGAAGACTTTACTCAGTGTACATCACACATTGTGTGCACAATGTATGAATACATTACGTTCAAATGTATATTTTGTACCGTTGTTTAAAGCGTTAAATCTGGGTTGTGGGTGTGTAGTGTGATGTGCTGTGTGTAGTGTGATGTGCTGTGTGTAGTGTGATGTGCTGTGTGTAGTGTGATGTGCTGTGTGTAGTGTGATGTGCTGTGTGTAGTGTTATGTGCTGTGTGTAGTGTGTGTGATGTGCTGTGTGTAGTGTGTGTGATGTGCTGTGTGTAGTGTGATGTGATGTGATGTGATGTGCTGTGTGTAGTGTGATGTGATGTGCTGTGTGTAGTGTGATGTGATGTGCTGTGTGTAGTGTGGTATGATGTGTGATGTGCTGTGTGTAGTGTGGTATGATGTGTGATGTACTGGGTGTGGTGTGGTGTGATGTACTGGGTGTGGTGTGGTGTGATGTGCTGTGAGTAGTGTGGTGTGATGTGTAGTGTGATGTGCTGTGTGTCGTGTAGTGTGATGTGGTGTGATGTACTGCGTGTGGTGTGGTGTGATGTACTGCATGTAGTGTGGTGTGATGTACTGCATGTAGTGTCTGGTGTGATGTGATGTGTGGTGTGATGTGCTGTGCTTTGTGTTGTAGTGTGTAGTGTGTTGTATTGTGTGTAGTGTGATGTACTGTGTGTAGTGTATATTGTAATAACATCATTGTGCACTAAGGTATTTGGATAATTAGGTTAGCAATTTGATGTGTCCAGGTGTTGAATATGTCCACAGGATAAGTACACATGGAAAAATAACAAATACAATCGTTTAAATACATTAAGTCTTAATTTAGGTTTGCAAATTAAACAGTACCATTGAATGAGTGAGTTTTTTACGTTGATATTTACTATTTGTATACCTAAGAAAGTAAAAAAAATCATGCTCATGCTGTTCATGCTGCAGTTTTCGCATTTGTTCCTGTTAATTAATACACTGCAAGTCTGACAGATCTGATGCTGTTTTGTGTTTGATGTCAGAAGGTGCAATGGCAAGTCCAGGAAATGAAAATTATCGGATGAAGAGTTACAAAAACAAAGCCCTGAACCCGCAGGAGATGCGACGGCGCAGAGAGGAAGAAGGCATTCAACTCCGCAAACAGAAGAGAGAAGAGCAGGTGGATCAGTCATATCATCACATACAATACAAACACTGATAACAGCACTAGTAATAATTAGTAACAGTGACTAAACACTGCACTGTGCTGCTGCCTGAAGGCTGTTGATGCTCTACTGCATCTGTGATGTGCCTGAACTAGAGGTCTTCTCGGGTCTAAAGAAATGTATCCGACCCAAAGTGACCCGAATCACTTTTTACCCGAACCCGATGTGCATAATTATTATTATTATTTTTCTAAAGAAAGACCCGACCCGACCCGAGACAAACCCGAAAACATTTGACCCGAGTCCGACCGGACCGGTTGGCAATTTTTTTTAACCCGACTGGACCCGAATGTTGCACACACCGATGCAGCCCTGCACGCACCAGTCAGACAGAAAAGTAACCGTTACAGTGTGGATTCTAAATTGATTGACAGGTCTGTTTCAACGAAAATTAGCTTACCGCCAGCCACACGGATGTCGCAAGCGGTCTTGGCAAAGAGAGGAGAGGTTGGAAAAGGACTCAAGTTGATGCACACACGCGAGATACAGTAGTTTGGGTCCGTTCGGTAAAAACACATTAATTTTAAATTACCTGAGACCCGATGCCACTATTATTATACCCAACCCGTGTCCGAGGCACATGTGAAACTTTTAGACCCGAACCCGCTCAGGTCTCGGGTCGGACCTCGGGTTTTAAGTGTACGATTGAAGACCTCTAGCCTGAACTGTTCTATTATTACACAAGAGAGGGGCTTGTTAACAGTAGGGAGGGGGAATAAACAGGAAGTAATTATAAATAAACAAATATATTTTATATATATATTGTGATGAGGCTGAGGAACATTTTACACGGTTGTAAAGGAATTTTTCATCCTTGTGTGCAGCTATTTAAGAGGAGGAATGTGTCTGCACCATCATGTGACGAGTCCATGCTCGAATGTCCCATCCAGGATCCAGACATCAGCTCCACAGTACCTATGTCCTCAGTAAGTGACCTTTAGCTTCTGTTTCAATCTTATACTCCTTCTTATGTAGTTCACTCATGGGCTGTGTCCCAAAACACACTCCACCATATCCTACAGCGGCCATGATGAAGTGTGTGAGAATGTGTCATTGATGCTTAATCACTTAACATGATCACATTTGTGTAAAAGGCAGTGATTTTTGTCTACTGCAGGATGCAGTTATAACTCCAGACATGGTGCAGATGATCTTTTCTGAAGACGCAGACCAGCAGCTTCTCGCCACACAGAAATTCAGGAAATTACTCTCCAAAGGCACAAAAATCTTAAGTCCTTTATCACCTTTAACCACTAAATGTCAGTTTTATTTGTTCATTCACTTAAATCAACTAAATACTGCTTCTGCTCTGTAGAGCCGAACCCACCCATCGATGAGGTCATCGCCACACCTGGTGTAGTGAGCAGGTTTGTAGAGTTTCTGAAGAGGAGTGAAAATTGTACACTGCAGGTGAGAAACATCAACGCGGCACACAAGCTTGAAAATATATTCTATTTAAATTTAGATTGTTTGATATGTGTTTTGCTTTTAGCATGAGGATATTAGCACTAAAGCTATTGCTCACTATGTCTGTTCATGAGTTAAAACATTTTTTTATTGTATTTGCTCTATTTATTGGTGTAGTTTGAAGCAGCCTGGGCTCTGACAAACATCGCCTCCGGAACGTTCCTGCACACTAAAGTGGTGATCGAAACAGGAGCTGTTCCGATTTTCATTGAGCTGCTCAACTCGGAGTATGAAGATGTGCAGGAGCAGGTGAGCATTAGCATTAGCATTAGCAAGGTCAGCCATAGCCAGTTAATGAGTTAGGTCTTGTATATTAGATAAGCATACAGCAGCTAGTATTTGCAGAAGCTACTTCAGGAACTTAACTAATAAAGCTAATGTGGTGATGTGTAGCTTGAGAATAACTAGTTTAGATGTACCTAGTTTAATGTTAATTAGGAGTGAATAATGGTGGTTGTTTAAGTTGTGGTTAGTTTTAATAAGTGTAAGTTGATCATTGGTTGGACAGTTTGTTGTAGTTTAATAGTTAAACTAGTTAGTGTGTGTGTGTACAGGCTGTGTGGGCGCTTGGAAACATTGCAGGAGATAACGCAGAGTGTAGAGACTTTGTCCTTAACTGCGGAATACTCCCTTCACTACAGCAGTGAGTGTGATTAGGAACATCATCAATCTAACACACCTTCATCATCATCATTGTAACACTACATCATCATTATTTATTTATGCACTCTTTTTTATAATGTAATACAGGATATAATGCTGTTAACGGAACTGACTACACCATTACTGTTATTTGTTGTCGTGCGTGTGTGCGTATGTCCCTGTGTGTGTGTTCTGTAGGTTACTTGCAAAATCTAACCGTCTCACCACCACTCGGAACGCTGTGTGGGCTTTATCAAACCTGTGCAGAGGTAAAAACCCTCCACCAGACTTCAGCAAGGTACACATACCTGTACACCCACTCACCACTCTTTGTCCTGTGATTTATTAAGTTTGTGTTCATGTTATGTTTTTATGTCAGCAAAACTAGGGCTGAAGGGTTAATCAGCTTTCTATCAATTCACAATTTAAAAAACATGCAGTGACATGTAGTGTAGAAGACAGTTTTCTCAACAAGTTAAGTACAAGACAAAACATCAGGAAATAAAAAATAAAAACTTCTGTGTAGGTGTGTGCGGCTGAACTAGATTGTGTTTTGTTTTCTCAGGTTTCTCCCTGTCTTAGTGTTCTCTCTAGACTGCTGTTTAGCAGTGATCCAGATGTTTTAGCAGATGCTTGTTGGGCACTTTCTTATCTGTCAGACGGACCGAATGAGAAAATCCAGGCCGTGATCGATTCAGGAGTGTGTCGCAGATTAGTGGAGTTGCTCATGTAAGATACACACAAACACACACACACACACACACACACACACACACCCCACTGTGTTTAGCATAACGTTGTACCCCAGCTCTGAACAGCAGTTCTTTATGGCTTCTGCAGGCATGGTGATTATAAAGTGGTGTCTCCTGCACTACGGGCTGTGGGGAACATTGTGACTGGAGATGATATTCAGACTCAGGTACACAAGCGAGTGCCTCACCTCTTCACTGAGTTTCATTTCTTCATTTTGAGATTTAGCTTCTGCATGTTCTGGGTGCTGCATAACTCAACAGATAATACTTAATGTACGCATTAAATTCAGTACAAACCTGAATTGATTTTTTAGCATTAGATCAATGGATACCGTGTGTGTGTACATTAGGTGATCCTGAACTGTTCAGCATTACCCTGTCTCCTTCACCTGCTCAGCAGTCCTAAAGAGTCGATAAAAAAAGAAGCATGTTGGACCGTTTCAAACATCACTGCAGGGAATCGAGCGCAAATTCAAGTAAGTGTCTATACTTTCAATTGTGAAACTTTTCCACTGTCCACTGTGCTTACTACATACATACACCCCTCACATTTTTTATGTGAAACACTGAAGAAATGACACTGTGCTCCAATGTAATGTAGTGAGTGTACAACTTGTATAGCAGTGTAAGATTGCTGTCCTCTCAGAGTTACTCAACACACAGCCATTAATGTCTAAACCACTGTCCACAAAAGTGAGTACACCCCTAAGTGAAAATGTAAAAATTGGGCCCAAAGTGTCAGTATTTTATGTGGCCACCATTATTTTCCAGCACTGCCTTTGCCCTCTTGGGCATCGAGTTCACCAGAGCATCACAGGTTGCCACTGGAGTCCTCTTCCACTCCTCCATGACGACAGAGCTGGTGAATGTTAGAGACCTTGCGCTCCTCCACCTTCCATTTGAGGATGACCCACAGATGCACAAATAGGGTTTAGGTCTAGAGACATGCTTAGCCAGTCCATCACCTTTACCCTCAGCTTCTTTAGCAAGGCAGTGTTCATCTTGGAGGTGTGTTTGTGGTCGTTATCATGTTGTTATGCTGCCCTGCGGCACAGTCTCTGAAGGGAGGGGAATCATGCTCTGCTTCTGTATGTCACAGTACATGTTGGCATTCATGGTTCCCTCAGTGAACTCTAGCTCCCCAGTGCCGACAGCACTTATGCAGCCCCAGACCATGACACTCCCACCTCCATGCTTGACTGTAGGAAAGACACACTTGGCTTTGTACTTCCCACCTGGTTGCCACCACACGCACTCGACACCATCTGAACCAAATAAGTTTATCTTGGTCTCATCAGACCACAGGACATGGTTCCAGTAATCCATGTCCTTAGTCTGCTTGTCTTTAGCAAACTGTTTGTGGGCTTTCTTGTGCATCTTTAGTAGAGGCTTCCTTCTGGGATGACAGCAATGCAGACCAAGTTGATGCAGTGTGTGGCGTATTGTCTGAGCACTGACAGGCCGACCCCCCACCCCTTCAACCTATGCAGCAATGCTGGCAGCATTCACACGTCTATTTCCCAAACACAACCTCTGGATATGTTACTGACCACATGCACTCAGCTTTGGTCGACCATGGCAAGGCTTGTTCTGAGTGGAACCTGTCCTTTTAAACCACTGTATGGTCTTGGCCACCGTACTGCAGCTCAGTTTCAGGGTCTTGGTAATCTTCTTATAGGATATGCCATCTTTATGTAGAGCAACATTTTTTTTCAGATTCTCAGATAGTCCTTTGCCATGAGGTGCCATGTTGAATTTCCGGTGATCAGCATGAGAGAGTGAGCGCGATAACACCAAATTTAACACACCTGAACCCCATTCACACCTGAGACCTTTTAACACTGAGTCACATGACACCAGTTGAAAAAAATGGCTAATTGGGCCCAATTTGGACATTTTCACTTAGGGGTGTACTCACTTTTGTGGCCAGCGGTTTAGACATTAGTGGCTGTATGCTAAGTTATTTTGAGGGGACAGCAAACCTACACTGTTATACAAGCTGTACACTCACTACATTACATTGGAGCACAGTGTCATTTCTTCAGTGTTGTCGCATGAAAAATTATAATAAAATATTTACAAAAATCGCGAGGGTTGCACTCACTTCTGTCAGATACTGTACATACCTGTGTGTTAGTGCTAAAAAATTTAGCTGTTTGGGTAATTGTATGAATGCAGTTTTACAGATGTTTCTATTTAAGTGGCCTTTGTGATGTACAGGAGGCTCACATTTAATATCACAATATGTTTTACTGCCAGTTATACACAGGCCTGCTATGGTTGGGTTATAATACAGACTATAATAATACACTAATTTATCTATGGTTTAATTCGTGCCAAAAGCCTGTGGTTGTGCTCTACACCTAAATAGTTTCCGATGCACATTATTATTAACCCTTGAGCCAGGTGGTAAAATTGGTTCTTGAATCTTGTTTTCTCAATACGAAAATATAACTTTGCAAAATTTAAAGTTTTGTTAAACACCAGTTGGAAGGAACCTTACGATGGTGTGGGAATGGAGCTGACGTGGACTTCATTGTGTTTCTTTTATGCAGGCAGTGATCGATGCCAGCATTTTCCCAGTGTTGATCGAGATTTTACAGAAAGCAGAGTTTCGCACCAGGAAGGAAGCAGCATGGGCCATAACCAATGCTACCAGCGGAGGAACACCAGAACAAATCAGGTACATCAAAGACCTTTGATTAATATCAAAACATAATAATATTTACTTTATCTCTAAATTCACATTTGTACTGTGTTTCCTGATAAACGTACACATAATACAGATCAACTGTATACACATGCAATAAAAGAGGGAGAGTCATAGTCATACAGTGTGTTTCATGGTTTATCATGTGTTCTTCACAATTTACATAAAATTCATATAGGGAACAAATTAACATGATTAAGTAATCTGTATATTTGTGTGTGTGTTCTTTCAGGTACCTGGTGTCTCTAAATTGCATTAAGCCTATGTGTGACTTGCTGACGGTGATGGATTCAAAAATTGTTCAAGTTTCTCTAAATGGCCTGGAAAATATCCTCCGTCTGGGGGAGCAGGAATCCAAACAGAATGGCACAGGCATTAATCCATACTGTGCGCTTATTGAGGAGGCCTACGGTACACACACACACGCACAGCCTCTCTTGAACACGGCTTTGTTGACTGTGCCTTTCTTTTATGAATTTGCTGTAATCTCTCACACACGAATGTTATTACAATACTGTTAATTATAGACTCGAATGTTATTTTGTGCTCCAGGCTTGGATAAGATCGAGTTCCTGCAGAGCCACGAGAACCAGGAGATTTATCAGAAAGCATTTGATTTAATTGAGCATTACTTTGGTGTGGAGGAAGAAGACGCTACCATTGCCCCTCAAGTAGACCAGAACCAGGACCAATACATTTTCCAACAGCAACATGGACCCATGGACCGTTTCCAGCTCTAAGTATTTCCATCCCTCTATCTCCATCCTGCATCCTGTACACACACAGTGGAGAAATACAGCTTTACTTCCTGTTGGAGTTCTGAGCTCATACAGACTTTCTTTCTGTCTCTTCTATATACACCACTGTGTGTATATGTGTGTGTGTATATGTGTGTGTGTCTATAAATAGACACACACACACACACATATATATCTTTACATCCCTTATGAAATGTGAAGCTACCTCTTTAACCTTGTACCTGTCAGTATGATGCTGGCACTCAAGTCGTCTCTCTGAAATACAAACTGCTCTCGTCACCTGTATCCACTTTACAGGACATGCCTGGGTCGGACACACCAGTGTCGGATATGCCCATATTATTCATGCCCAGATTATTGCTATTTTGTTTTACACTAATTCCTCTCTAAACATCTGTCCTCTTTTTCTCTGCATTAATTAATTTTTGGATATCAAAGTAATAACACAATAAGTAAGATGCGAAAAAGTGTGTGACCTTTGAAAATATAAACATTTAATTGGCAGTAAATTTTGTGTGAGTGAGTGAGAGATAAGATCAAGAGACAGAATAGAGAATAGAGTGTAGTGGTATTTATTAAAGCTGATGTGACTGTGATGTTTTTTGTATGCTACAGTACAATTATGCTTTAAGTGAAAGTTTTTATTCTGTATTTCTCACCTTGATGATGTCTTTCTCTCATGCCCACTTAAAGACCTCTCACAAGCAGGCACTTGGAACACAAAGTCACTGGTGAACACCTGGCATGTTCATGAGCTGGTTCGGGTACAGAGCCATTGCCGGAAATTTATAGAGACATTGAATCAACTCCTAATTTGTCTAATGCAGAGCGAGCACTGTTCAGTCGAGGCAATGTACAATGACAGGTTTTAACGTGGCTGCCATAGGAATTGGACCAGGGTCTGTTTAATAATGTTATTGAAACACTGCTCCATGTTGAATGTGTGGCATCCCTGGAAAATGATCTGAATAATTAATGAATAAACTATGAAGTTTCTCCACAATGTAGAATACTAATGCTGGACTTTTTATGAAGCATGCTAATGGAGAAATTGAGTTTTTTTTTTTTTTTTTTTGGTTTTGTTTTGTTTTTTTTTTGTTTTTTTGGGGGGGGGTAAGTTTTAAACATTTTTCCTTATAAATGTTTGCTTTTGCGTTCTTTAGCATGCTCTGTTGGATATTAATGACTTTCAGTTCACTGACCATTAAGTTTGGCCTAACGGAGGCAATTTGAGCTAAAGAGATTATTACAGAAGCACATACAGTACAATGCTGTAATATTTCTCATGTTTGTATGATGCTTTTCAGGTTGCTTTGTTCTCCTCATCAGGGAACGTTGGTGTCGGTTCAGATGTGCAGCATAAAGGACATCAGAATGTTGAAATTGTATAAATAATAGAGAACAAATAAAATGTTCTTGTTCACTCTGTGTTTAAAAGTGTTCAAAGTCACTTATTTAAAACCGCATGATTCCATACATGAAGTGTAACTCATTCTCCCTGTATTGTGTAAATATTTTCTATTTGAAACTTAAGATGTTTCATACAGATGCGTAATAATTTACTAAATCATTTATTTATCTATTCATCGAATCATTCATAAAGCTTTTGTATTGTAATATTTTTTTATTACTGCAATGTAATTAAATAATTTGCATTTAAAATTCACAAAAAATTTTCCTTTGTTTTCTGGTTTTGAAGCACAGATGAACTGAAGTGGCAAGATTTCACTTAATGGATTTTGTGTATGTAAAATAGTTTTAGATCACCCTACTTTAACAATTTAATTTCTTGCTAGAGAGCAAAATATAAGATGTGTCTTATTTTCAGGTAAATACAGACTGACCTTTTGTAGAGTTTCTCACATTACTCACTTAGTGTTTCCCCATGAAGACAATAAGACAACAGTTCACGCGTCTTTTTGGAATTCTTGAGAATACCAGACTTCTCTTTTAATAGGCATGAATGCAGGATTATTGTTCTAAATGCATCACTGACTTGTGGTGAGGATTCCAGTTCAAGACATTCACAGGTGTTTTATTGTCAGATTCATGAAACGTGAAACACAGGTGAAATTTAATTCACTAAAAACAGCCTCCAGTCAAAACATGATAATGACGACATCATTGAAGACTTGGACAATAAAGAGCATGATGATGTTACGGGATTTTCCCCCTCACTCTACCTGCACTTCCAGTTTGAGGCAAAACCATAACCACCCACACACACACTGACTTTTTGTTGTGTTTTTATTTCATTCGTTATTCAGAATTTTCAACATTTACTTAACAGTCACTGCTAATTTGCTTCATGCTAAATAACATTAACAATAACAACTCTTAACAAATATGAACAAATCTTAACTGAACATTAATATACTGCAATGATATTTATGAATCCAAATAAAAAATGTAATTAGTGGATCATATTCCATTGTACTTAAACCCATACCAACTTTGTGTGTTTGTGTCTGAATCATCTTGAGTTTCAGAGTGAATTTTTTCTGCATTTGTTGCCTTTTCTGTTTTCTCATTTTCTTAATTTCTAGTTTGTTGTTAATTCTTTAAAGAGATGAATGTGATTTGAAAAACATTGTTTTAGAGTAGGGGGGCACGGTGGCTTCGTGGTTAGCACGTTCGCCTCACACCTTCAGGGTTGGGGGTTCGATTCCCGCCTCCGCCTTGTGTGTGTGGAGTTTGCATGTTCTCACAGTGCCTCGGGGGTTTCCTCCAGGTACTCCGGTTTCCTCCCCCTGGTACAAAGACATGCATGGTAGGTTGATTGGCATCTCTGGAAAATTGTCCATAGTGTGTGAGTGAATGAGAGTGTGTGTGCCCTGCGATGGGTTGGCACTCCGTCCAGGGTGTATCCTGCCTTGATGCCCAATGACGCCTGAGATAGGCACAGGCTCCCCGTGACCCGAGCTAGTTCGGATAAGCGGTAGAAAATGAGTGAAAGAGTGTTTTAGAGTATCAAATCAAATTTGTCACGTACACTCACATACAGAGTATGACATGCAGTGAAATGCTTTTTTGCAGGTAGATAAATAAAAAGTATAAACTGTATAAAAAGAAACTATATGAATATGTATTAGCATTTAATCAAGATTTTTTTTATCAATCTCTTTTCCCTCACTACTATATAAGTGCTCAACTCCCTGATTTGTCTGATGTAAAATAAAATAAAATTCAAAAATAGAAGCATGACGTATGAATTTTGTATATTTGCTGATATGGGTGTGATTCTTATTCTGTCATTCTTTAGGAACAAAACTTGGGTTGGACATGGCATATGGTACATATTTCTCAGTTTGGGGTGGATGTATATTTCCCACGGTCTTTTTGGAATATTCATAAATGCTCCTAACGAAGGCGTCTCTGGTGTTTTGTGTCTTCCTGAATAAGATGATGTAACACTTGGGGAAGAAGTGGCAGCTCAGGATAGCGTAGCAGGATATCAGGATGACGATCATCTCCACGGCCGGGAGGTATTTCCCTTTTGTGTTGACGTATGTCGGGATGAAAATAATCCATGCAATGAGATAGATGAGCATACCAAAGGTAATGAATTTTGCTTCGTTGTATTTATGTGGAAGTTTGCGTCCTTGGAAAGCAAAGGCAAAGCACACTAGAGCTAGTAATGCAATGTATCCCAGCATCACTCCAAAAGCCACATACGAGCCCTCATCACACTCCTGTAGGACACTCCTGAGGAACACAGTAGATGTTGATTCAGGGCTTTTCATGATCAGCCAGCATGCACAGGTCACAACCTGCAATGCCACACACATGCTCACAATGGCGTACGGCTTATAGAGGCGATAGAGCAGCTGCTTTAGCAGCAGGTTCATGTGGAATGCCAGCAGGATCTTCAGAGACTTGACAAGGATGCAGGACACACACACAGTGAAACTGAGTCCATAAAGAACTTGACGCACTTTACACTGCAAAGCTGTTGGCTTTCCCACAAATAGCATGGCACTCACAAAGCTTCCACTCAGAGACAAAAGGATCAGCTGACACAATGAGCCACCAGCTGCCTTCACCACCGGAGAATCTCTGTGCAGCAAGAAAACAACGGATACAGCAAAAACCACAACCACACCAAGAACTGAGAGAGAGAGCAGTACCACCGCAAAGGGGTCACTCCAGGAGAAAAACTCCACCCCCTTCTCATTACATGCTGAACTTCCAGACTCAGACCACTCGCTGTCCTCATCACAGCTGTAGCACTGATCCATGTCTGAAATACCACACACACACACACACAGATATTTTCACTGTAACAGACACAGTGTTAAAGGTGTGTGTGTGTTTGTGTGTGTGTGTTACCTGTGTTGTTGGTGTATTGATTCTGTGCGCAGCTGATGCACTCATAACAGCAGGTGTGTTGACCCTCAACACTTTTTTTAAATTGTCCTGGTTCACAGCTCTTTGAGCATTTAGAAACCAAACTCTGTTCCAAATTATAACAAGAAAAGAGAAAAACTTTAATGAGTGAGACAGATTCTACATTCTACATTCACATGAGAGTGAGACAGGTTCAGACAGACAGAGAGACAGACAGGTTTAAATGTGAATAATGACCAGCGTTAATTCAGTGGTGTTCAGGCTTCTGTCCGATGGCTGATAGTGAGATATGACATTCAACGTCTCTACTTTTATTCCGTTAGAGTTCCACAGAGAGACGTCATAGCCAAGGTTAATATCTCCATCCTCGTTAAACTCGTACGAGACTCCATCCAACTCGAAGCTTCTGGTCCTCAACACAGACAGCAGCTGCAACATCGCTAAGATAATCAGCACAACAACAACAAAGACAACAACAACTAATAATAATATTTTGGATTCTGGGTAAAAATCTGAGTCTTTAACCAAAATCTGGCAAAGCAATGTGATGACGACTCAGTATGAGTGTGACCCAGGAATCTGAAAGAACTTTTGGCTTTACTGAGATTTGATGAGCTAACTGTAAACTGGGCTACAACATCTTACTTTTGATTTCTATAATTTGACAAATTAGTGCTAATGTTAAACAGCTAACTAGTTAACTTACCTTGTGGAACTATTACAGCAGTAAGCAGGGATCTTGTAAGTTGTAAAAACTAGTTTGAATAAAACAAGTAGCTAAGTTTACTTGCTGATTTACCTCCTGATGTTTTATAGCTTCTGAAGCCATGCAGTCGATGTTTTTGCAGATGAATGCCGCTGCCTGCGCGATAGCATTCACCGCCATCTGAATGCTGAACACCACGCCTACCTGAGCACTTGCTATGAGCTTATCTGTAGCGGTGGAAACATTTGCCTTGCTCGCGTTCACTGAGGTTGCAAGAGAGGAATAAAACTCTTTGAGAAATGAGTTGTTGCTTTGAGCATCGCTGTTCAGTTCTAAATGCTGTACATATTCCTCAAAGTTTGTGATGTATTTGTTTTTGAAAGAAAAACCCAGCACCCATCCAACACTTTCCAGTTGCTCAGGACTGAGTACATCTCCTGCCATAGACCAGTTATCACTCGCAATCCAGAGCCGCTGATCTGTGCTGAGCTCCAGCAGCAAACTGAACACCCTCTTCATGTGTTCTGGTTTGGCAAACGATACAATGACCTTCGCTTTTGGGTTTGTTTGGATGGTGTGAACAGTGTGAAAGATTTTGGCTTCCAGCTTGCGAGTATCACTCAGAGAGTCAGGTAGGATTTCTGTAAAGGCCACACAGATGCCGGAGTTAGTTGCCTGAGAAATGAAACTGTCTAAAGCAGCGCGTCCGTAGTCTCCGTCAGTGGTCAGAAAACCCACCCATGTCCACTTCCTCTCACTCAGGAGCTGAACCATGGCGCTTGTCTGGTGCACATCGCTTGGGACGGTGCGTAAAAACCCTGGGAAACGACTCTTATCACTCAAAATGTCTGCTGTGGAAGCATAACTGATCTGCACAATGGACACAAGAAATTTTAACGCTTTTAGACTTCAGATCAGAATAGACAAATAAATATATAGACAGACATACAGACACACAGACAGATAGATCCTGTAGGAGTAATGAACCTGAGGTATGAGCTGCAGGTTGAGCATTCTTGCCACAGCGATAGACATCTCAGAATTGTAGGCGCCAATCACTGCTTTCACAGGCCGGACATATCGGGATGTGTTTGTTCCCGGCATGCAGTCGTCAGTAAAATCCTTGACAGCTCTGAGCGTGGTGGTGACGTCTGAACATGTGTCGTGGATGTGATACCCGAGAGTGATGCCCAGGTGTGTTAACTCAGGTGAGATATTTGCAGTTTCCACTGCCTGGATCATGGCCAGAGAATGAGCCAGACCGGCTGGACTCAGACTGCAGAAACACAAGACTAATAATCAGTCTATCAACAACTCTGCTATGGTCACGGACAAAATTATTATCACCCATGGTTAAAAAAAGAGCAAAAATTTCAAGAAAAATGTCCTGTGGTGAATTAGCTTTAAAGTCATATATTTTATTGAAGTAAATTTATTCCAATTACATAATACATCAACTCTATTGACAATGAACAATTTCTGTGTGGGTCACCAAACTGCACCAAACTGCAGCCACAACTAGCTGTAATTTTTACATTTCAACTCATGTTGTCTGTCATTAACCTAGAAAGGTTCTCATCTCAACATCATCACAGATTCTCAATCAGACTTAACAATTAAAATGGATTAAAATTCTTTCTGTAGAATCATGCTTCTCTTTAAGACAAACCAACATTAAGTTTTTATACACCTTTTTTGTTGTCTTTTTTGTGTTCTATCTGCCCATAGAACTTTATATTAAGTAACGGAAGAAAAAAATAAAAAGATCTCGAATGGCATTAAATAAGAGGAAAATTTAATTCATCGCTTCTGTTGACAATAAATTAACTGACAGTTGAATTAAATTAGAAATGTGTAAATGAGAAAAATGACAGTGTTTCAGATTTAAATTGATCTCTAATGAGCGAATGTTCTCTAATGAGCAAGTGTTGAGGGAAAATTCTCTGAGAGGGTATGAGGAAATAACCTTGAGAGGAACCAGACTGAAAAAGGAAACTTATCCTCATCTGGGTGAGAGTTGATTAAACCAGAGAGTTGGATTAAATGTATAAATAAAGCAAGGGATCTCTGTTAATCCATAAAAAAATGGTGTGTGTGTGTGTGTGTGTGTGTGTGTGTGTGTGTGTTTGTTTGTTACTCACATGTTGCAGGGAGCCTCGAGATCATAGAAGTTACCTAGCTGCTCTACTGTGGTGTGGATGGGAAAAAGCCCCCCAATGATGATATTCCCTGGAGCGAACACTTCAGTGCATTTGATCAGTTTTAAAGACAGGAGGTTTAAAATCATGAGCAACATCAACAATGCTATCTTCATTATTATCAGCGTGTCACACACACTTTACTCTGTACAGTCTCAACTGCCTTGAATGACTAGTTTCACGGCTGCATAGACACTTAAAGTCATCTTTTACACACCTACCCACTCACCAACACAAACGCGTGCACACACACACACACACACACACACACACACACACACACACACACACACACACACACACACACACACACACACACACACACACACATTATCCAAAACCCCTCCCCTCATGTTATTGCCTTCAAGCACATATATTTTGTTTCAGGTTTCTGTGTCTAGAGTTAGCACAGAAGTCAAATGTGTGAAACTGTAAAAACTCAGAACTATCAGTGAGCAATTTATTCGCATCAGGATGATGGTGGATCTGGAGTTTATCCTAAGAGCACTGGGCATGAGGTAGGATTACACCATGGATATCAACATGTAATCACATGATTCAAACCTAGGAGCAAATTAGATAGATTGATCTGTATGAACAGACAGTGACATATTGGATTGCTGTGGATGGAGCTGCCCAGAGACCTTCTCTGAACCCCTGCTGTGTCAGTCAGCTTTATGGTCACGTCTTCATCAGCGATCATTTGAAGACCTTGGCAGGAAGGAATTAGTGTTAAGTCAGAATTTGCTCTGACCCATTAGTTCCTCAGGAGCTTCTGGTTGCTTAATTCTACTCAACTACAAGCTGTTGTCGAAAGGACATTATTTACATTTACATTATTTACCGTCCAAATGAGGATGAGGTTCACTTCTGGTTCCTCTCAAGGTTTCTTCCTCATATCATCTCAGGGAGTTTTTCCCTCACCACCGCCACCCCAGGCTTGATCGTTAGGAATAAATATTCGAGATATATAGTAACTTAATTTAAAACTAACATTTAACATTTTTATTCTGTTTCAATACTTATGAAAGGCCGCTTTGAGACAATGTGAATTGTTAAAAGTGCTATACAAATAAACTGAATTGAATTGAATTTTTGGAGGGACAGTAACCTGGACTCAGGATCGAGTCCTGGAGCTGTGAAAAGACAACACAAGCTGCTGCACCACGGCGCCGCCCACAGCACTGTGTAGTTATTACGTTTTGATAAAATATCAGTATAGTGATTTATGGTGACTGACCACTAGAGGGAGCTGTAAGTCCATCATAAGGCTCTAAAGTGCAACACTCACAAACTGCACAGTTATAATCCATTATTTTCCTTCAAATCATGATTATTTATTATTATTAAAAAGAAAACTGATTTATCTTCCATTTTCTAATTTGTAATTTTTTTGTAAAAATGATGGTGAGGTGCATTTTAAAAACTTTGCAATATCAAACAGTGATGTTCTCTGTGTGCATCAGAGCAGTCCTAAGCTCAAATATTCTTGGTGTAACATTAAAACAACAAAGAAACTATTTTTAGTTTATCTTCAACCAAGATGAGCTTTAGTATATTTTAATATATATGTATATATAAATAATTATGAATTTTGAATGTTTTTTTAATTGTGTGCAAAATCCTCTGCAGAATCTGTTAGTAAACAAAATTATTTTACATGTGTCTTTAAAATATAAGTTTTCTACTACTTTAACACACTGTGTGGTCTCACTAAAAAAACCATACCTACCCCCCCCCTTCCCCCAACACACACACACACACACACACACACACACACACACACACACACCTCCCCAGAGTCCCTGCTGGGTGGTATATAACACTGTGTGTGTGTGTGTGTGTGTGTGTGTGTGTGTGTGTGTGTGTGTGTGTGTGTGTGTGTGTGTGTGTGTGTGTGTGTGTGTGTGTGTGTTTGTGTGTGTGTTTGTGTGTGTTTGTGTGTGTGTTTGTGTGTGTTTGTGTGTGTGTGTGACAGAACGAAAAAGACCTCCAGGATGGTTCAACATCCAGTCTCAGCTTTTCCACCATCTCTCTTGTCTTTATTATTATTATTATTATTATTATTATTATTATTATTATTATTATTATTATTATTATTATTATTATTATTATTAGTTACTGTGACAGCTGGCAACTTCAAAATAAGAGTGTTATGCATTATGAGTAAAGTAGATTACACTCATCTCAATTTCTTCTTTTATGATTTTATGTATGTGATGTGTCTTAATTATCACTGTCTATAACGAAGCAGACATAAAGAACTGTATAAAGACATAAAGAACAGACATAAAGAACATAAAGAGTTATAAAAACCATTAGGAATAAATTTCACTAAACAGCTCCGAGTTTCCATGTTACATGTCCTGCGGGTATTTAACAGCTGAAACGTTTTAAAGCTCATAGACCAAAGACAGGAAACCTCACAGAGGAAAACACGGTAATTACTTACAGACCACTTACACAAACGTGTGTGTGTGTGTGTGTTTGCTTGTGAAAGTGAAATACATATTGGAGAAAAAAGAACAGTGCATACACACTGTCCAGTGAGAACGCGCGTGCACGTGAACACACACACACACACACACACACAATAGAGGGTGATGGTGGGAAACTGATCAGTGAAACACATAGAATAGAGGATTCTGAGAAAGGATTTTGCTGCTGTAATGGATTGTAAATGTATGTGTATGTGTATGTGTGTGTGTGTGTATGTGTGCGGGTGTGTGTGGGAGAGGAGCGGCTCTGCATGGTGAGGTAAAAGTCTCTGCTATTTGATTGGCTGAGATTTGATGAACCCACTATATGACCACCATGAAGCTCCTCCCCCTGCATGCTGCAATTGTACAGTAATGAGGTGTGAAAACGGATTGTTGTCACTGTTTGGTGTGTGTGTGTGTGTGTGTGTGTGTGTGTGTGTGTGTGTGTGTGTGTGTGTGTGTGTGTGTGTGTGTGTGTGTGTGTGTGTGGGTTTAGGAACATTTCATCCTTTTGTACTAAAAGCACTGTACAAAATTCAGCACTAAATTTAATTTCACAAGATTATCTACAGAATAACACAACTGACTTGTGTGTGTTTGTGTGTTAATGTTTCATGTTTAGAATTTAACCTTTTTTAAATGTATTCATTACTTATCATGCAAACACACACACACACACACACACACACACTCACACAAACATACACACAAACACACACACAGTACATTGTTGTCATGTGTTAAACCCTCAGTGTTAGTTGTAATCACTAACGGGACATATTTCAGACAGGAGTGATGTAATAAGCAGTGATTTATGGGATGATGTAAAGATTGGTATCAGGAATGATAGTCAGAGTTTTCTCAGAGTTCGCTCGGTTTTCTCTTCTCACCAACATGTGGCTTACATTTGACTGCAGTGATTTTAATTGGCTCTCTGCTCACGTTTGCTTTAATTGAAGCAAGCAACATGTACGCAAATGTTCCTAATAAACAGTGTAACTTCAGTGTTCAGCTTAACAAGGATCTTCCTGCATCTGCTTCACACCAAATTCCAAATCATCATAATGTCAAATGAGACAACTTGATATGACACGACACAACACAACACAACACAACTTCATTCAATACAATGCAAAGAAATGGCTCAACATGACATGACATGACATGACACAACACAACACAACCAACTTCATTTAATACAATGTAAAGAAATGGCTCAACATGACATGACATGACACGACACAACACAACCTACTTCATTTAATACAATGTAAAGAAATGGCTCAACATGACATGACACGACACAACACAACTTCCTTTAATACAATGTACAAAAATGGCGACATGTGCCGACACCACACGACATGACATGAGATGACATTACACAACACAACTCAACACATTACAACACAACACAACTTCCTTTAATACAATGCACAAAAATGGCTTCACACCACATGACACAAATCTGAAGGATAAAGGACAGGGAAGTTTTCCTCTGTTAAAAAATATATTTTATTGGCTAAGCAACTGTTACTGTGTGAAACAATGTATTTAGGAAACTTATGGAGGCTGAACTCTATCCCTAAATAGAATGCCTGTGTGTGTCTGTGTGAATGTGTATGTTTTTATACAACACACTTTTGCTTAACACTGGAAAAATAAAAAACTTTAATTGAATGTAATGTGGCATGTTGAAATCCATGTCAGAACTCCATCAAGACACACACACACACACACACACACACACACACACACACACACACACACACACACACACACACACACACACACACACACACACACACACACACACACACACAGTGATATTAATCTGGTCCAGCATTTTAATTTAGTTTTGCTTTAGCTGGTTTGATGTCAGAAAATAAGAACAACAATGAACAGAACATCTCTCAATACATTTCACAAAAGAAAAATTCAAAACTGTGTCTGTTTTTAATAAAGAGATTTTAAATATGTTTTGGTCTTCAAACTTCACACCAGAGGGAATCATTATTAAGAAACAGAACAACTCACTTTAACGCTAGAGAGTTTTCCTCATCCGCAGCAAAATGACTCACTGTTGATTACTGATGTATTTAAGGAGATTAAATAATCTTTTCATCAAAGGCAAAAGATTTAAGGATTGGAGAATCAGAGACACGCAAAGCTGATATGATTTTTAATCTCATTGTGTGTGTGTGTGTGTGTGTATGTGTGTGTGTGTGTGTGTGTGAGTGAGAGAGAGCGAGAGAGAGAGAGAGAGAGAGAGAGAGAGAGAGAGAGAGAGAAAGAGAATAAAATATGCAAAACATAACTAAAGGTTATGCTGATGGCGATTTTAGTGAAGTAGATTTTAGCTTGTTTACTCATTACACTTGTTGAAACCTACTTTAAGGTATAGTATTTAATCTGTTTACTGTGTTTTATATTTATAACCCCTTCAAAGACACAACACCGGATGTAAAAATATGCTGTTAATCCAATCTTTAGTTCCACTGAATCAATCTAGGAGAAATAAACAGCAATCAGAGATAAAAACAATTATTGAAATTAAACAAAGTTCCCTTTCTCTTTTGCAAATTAATCAACCAGAACATGTTTTCTGTGTGAAGTTTTATTCTTCATTTATACCACCGATTTGTTTGAAAATTTATTTAATGACACTGATCAGATCTGGAGCCTTATAATCTGTTTGTGTTCCTTTTATTTCAATCTTGGCATTTTTCCCACACAGGAAGTATATTTCTGAGCGAGCTGCAATAACGTCTGAGTGGCGAAATACAACACATTAAACATGATAGCTGTGAGATGTTGTGAAGTTACTCTTTATTGAGGACTCGCTGTGCGTCGATGCAATCATCCAAGTCTCCTGGTCTTCTCTGGGAAAAGTTCAAAACAGAGAATACTTTAAATTAATCAGCCCTTTGGTTTAGTGATGATGTAACAAGCAAAACATGTCATCTTGTCAACATGTCATCACTTTGTTAACGATAATTAGATGAAAAGAGAAAGAGTTTCATTTTGTTGTTTTTTTTTACAGAATGATTGCATATTATCTGATTCAGATCTCCTCCAAGTATCATGATTCTTCATTATCACTCTTGTAAAGTCTTACATCAGACTCATAACAACATTTATTTGTGTTGCATCACTTTTAGATTATATGATATGGTAAACATAGAACCCTGTTTTAGTTTTAGGACAGGGATAATTCTCCATTATTTCCTTATCATTTAATTATTGTTTATCGTTTACATTTGCCTAAATTGTAAACGGGGTTTAGATTATTTTTATTCTTCTTGGTGTAACTGTACAAACTAGCATAAAAAGATATAGAACAGTGAACATCTGTGTCAAAAGAGGACCAATCAGAATTAAATTAAGTCTGAACAGAGAGAAATTCTAGTGTCCTTACTGCAACACAACTGAACACCTTTGGGATGAATTGGAACATTGATTGTAAGCCAGGCCTCCTCATCCTACATGAGTTCCTGACCTCATTGACATCCTTCTCACTGAAATTTGCACCAACTGGAGGCTGTTGTTGTCATAAAATAGGGTGGGGATATTGAAAGGGATTAGCCATGATTCTGGACAGGGATGACCGCCATGCTCATATAGGTACGATGGTCAGGTGTCCATGTAGTTTTGACCATCTACTATATGTAGGTATGTACAATGTTATAATGATACATTATTGGAACATCAAGGCTAATTCTTTTCTTTTTTGCGATACATATACAACATTTGGGATTGAAAGCATAAAATAAATATGAGACAATGAGCAGAATTAATTGTTTTGTTATGGAATAATCCTGACCCCAACTGAGCAGCATTTCAGCTCCTGAAGAGAAGAATGAACGTAAAAATCCTGCAAAACAGCTGGAAAGCTTCAGTACAGAAGAAGCAGCAGGTTGGTCATGTCAGTGGTTTGGTGCAGCTTGATGCATCAAGCAAGGATTATGCATACATTAAGACTGTTATCGAAAATTTGGGTGGTCGGGTACCAGAGGTACCATTTTCCAAATTGTTTGGAAAGCTCAATAATTGTTTGGTTAAAAAATGTTTACATTCTGATCTATCTTCTCATTTCCTTCTCCTTAGCTCCAACACAAATGTCTTCCATTCATCGCAGAAACAACAGATTTGGACAAAGGGGTCTGTCCTGGCAATTCTTGTTGTTTAGAACCTGCTCATCAGACCATACACAATTTATTCTGTGTAAAGGAGGATTGGAAATTTACTCTGTTCACAAGCTACAACAACCAGCACCATTTTTAACATGCTTCATTAAACACTTTGTGTCTACATCACTTCCTTTTTGAGAGGAGATTTATCTGTTGTCGTTGAAGTATTCTCTGTGGGTCCTCAGCAAAGCATGCTTTAATCATAATCCATTATGTTTAAAAGGGTGACAAAGTCAAAGAGAAGAGTTGCATATGTGTTTGCTCAACCATCATCTACAACATCTACATCCCTTGCATAATCTACATTGTCTATGCTCAGCAGAGTACAAGTCCATAAACAAGCTCTCCAGCTTGAATAAGGTTGAAGCAAGTCAGAACAGAGTACTAATCGCATTCAGAATGTTCTGCCTGGAAGATTGTCTTAGTTCATCAGCACTCTGTCAACAGTTCCAGCCGAGCAAAGCAGTGTGAGGGCAGAGAACACACATACACACACAGACACACAAACACACACACACCTGTGGGGATTAGTACTAACATAAAGTTCCACGCCAAGTTTATTTCCTCTGATGCCAATAAATCTATAAGTGGATCATCTCCAGCTTTCGATCTTCATGTCAGTGATGAACAGGATAAATGATCCTAATGTACCTGTAACTGAGTTCTCTACTAAGAGATGAAGGAAATGACACAAACACCAGTGCCAACAAGTATAAAGCATTTTCTTTGTGAATTTAGATTGGTGGATAAACAGCTGTTCCTAGCTGATTAATTGCTCTTTTGGATAGAAAGATGTGAGAAAAACAATACAAACACACAAGAAAGTTTCTATCAAGGATTTTTTGCTTTATTTTATACATTTACATATACATTTCCATTCTCTGGTGTATGTAATTATTTATAATCATCCTCTCAGTTTTTACAGTGATTTATAATCCCACTCTCTGGTGTTTATAATTATTTATAATCCTACTCTCTGGTGTTTATAATGATTTATAATCCCACAATCTGGTGTTTATAATGATTTATAATTCCAATCTCAGTGTTTGTAATGATTTATAATCCTACACTCCGGTGTTTATAATCATTTATAATCCCACTCTCAGTGTATATAATGATTTATGATCCCACTCTCTGGTGTATGTAATTATTTATAATTCCACTTTTACTGTTTACAGTGATTTATTACCCCACTTTCAGTATTTGTAATAATTCATAATCTCACTCTCTGGTGTTTATAATGATTAATAATCCCACTCTCTGGTGTTTATAATGATTTTTAATCAAACACTCTGGTGTTTATAATTATTTATAATCCCACTTTCTGGTTTTTATAATGATTTATAATCCCACACTCACTGTTTATGATGATTTATAATCCCACCCTCAGTGTTTATAGTGATTTATAATCCCATACTGTGGTGATTTATATACACTCTGGTGTTTATAATGATTTATAATCCCACACTGTGGTTTTCATAATGATTTATAATCGCAGCAATGGTTTTCCTTGACGACTGTCAACTCTGACTCATACGTTAAAAATAAATAGAAATGACAAATTTAAAATTTTGTCATTTTTATAATGAATTTTTATATTCCTGTAAAGCTGCTTTGAAACAAGGTCCATTGTTAAAAGCGCTATACAAATCAAATTAAATTGAGCTGAATTGAATTTTCCCATTAATCACTGTTTGCTACCAGCGATTATATTATTTTTCTATATAGACTACAAAATGTTGCTATAATTAAGCGATTCACTTTCTCCTGGTTGATGTCTGACAGATATACAGTATATATATTCGGGGTACAATTATTTATT